>NC_092411.1:37337451-37637451 GCF_040894005.1 Engystomops pustulosus | reverse complement strand
TTCGGCTGTGTACAGCTAGGACCCGTGCTACACCCATTAGTGAGAACAGGATCCCCGTTCTACGCATTGGTGGGGGTCCCATTAACGTTAACAGTGGGGTTTCCATGTTTAGGACCCGAACTGATCACCTTGTTATCCCCTATTCTGTGGATAGAGGTTAACTTGAAAATTTGGTAGCAACCCCTTTAAGTCTGGCATGGAGTAAGTGTGCCAAGGGTGCATGTCTCTTACCACTAGCCCATTTCAGGTTTGCGTCTAGGCCAGCAAAGAGTTAAGGTAGCTTTTAATTATCCATTTCATCCTTAGGTGGAAAGCATAGACAGGGAAAGTCACACTTTTCTGCTACAATATGAACATGAGACAAGATTGTCCCAAGTGACTTTGAGTAAAGTCATTTTTACGGAGCAGAAAATCTACACATCTGCCACACACCTGCCGCCAATTATTTTGGGTGGAATATAACATAACCTGTCTGAAACCCTTTACCCCGGGCCGTCCCCATGGACTTGTAGGATATGCAGACAAAAATCCAGTGAATGTGGCGGCTCTAGACGCCTGCAATGAGTAAGAAGCTGAAATGTTCCAGGTACCAGGGGTCAGAGGTTGTTTACTAGACTTCTTATCAGCAAGGAGTCCTACCAGAAAGATTTGTGACCCTACAGTAAAATGAAACGCTGCAAAGAAATCAGAAAACCTAAAAGCCCCTCAATGAGTGCGATAACTGCGGGGGCTCAGGATACGGTGAAGGGTCAAGTGATCGGGTACAGTGTATGACAGCGCTGGCGAGGAAGGAAGTGAACACATCCTGGTGGCCCTCACGTCGGACATGAGTGACGCTCTCCTCTACCCGGCTTGTTATCGCTCACATGACCCGCCAGCCAGCGCTGAAAGGAGAATTAATGCTGTCAATTATTTATTTTCCAGCTCGCTGTGCAAAGGTCACAGGAACAAGCCTGGCACAATGCGGGCAGAGGAAGAAGAGCCTCCATTCACAAACATTATCCCTGCTCCGCTGCCAGCATGAAGTGCCTGCTCCATAGTCACAGGACGAGATCCGCAGGCAGGCAGGAAAGTGCCTGCTCCATAGTCACAGGACGAGATCCGCAGGCAGGCAGGAAAGTGCCTGCTCCATAGTCACAGGATGAGATCCGCAGGCAGGCGTGGAAGCGGACACACCCAAGGGGACTTGAGAAATTCCAAACACTTCTATTAGGACATCTGATTATTACCAAATGTAGAAGGAGGGGCGGCCCCGACTATCACATCTGCTGCTCAAACACACACAGAGATTACTGGTGGGGAGTAACAGGGAATGTAAGGTGTGTACAGGGCCTTATCACCCTTCCGCATCTGCAAGGGATAGGCGGACACACATTTATGCAGACAATCAGAATCTTATTAAGTTTTAAACAAATAAAACTAATTTTGATACAATCCCCAGCTCATCTACATGTGTAGCGGGTAAGGAAAAAGTAACACGTGCGCCTTTCACAACAAATCCCACAACACAGTTTCTATGTAATGTATATATCCCGCGTGGATGAAGATTTATTATCCGAATGCCACATTATGACAAATAGCGAGGGCTTTCCTGCTCCCTTCCTATGAATATATTACTGACTGTGTCCCGCTCTATGGAGCGCTCCACTAGGTCCGATTCTGGACAAAGTAAAGCGTCTATCAATAGGTTAGGGCTGAAATAGACAGTCATGGCCGCTACGGGAATAAGGGATCGTGCACTGGACGGATGCCACAGACCAACCACAGTGATATATGATACAAAGAGTCCCTGCTTCCCTGGAAACTGAAATCAAGTCACATGTCAGAGGCGCTGAGCTCTTTATATCTTTTCACTGAGGGAGTCCCATCCTCTGCACTGCCCAGAACACAATTCATGGACTCACCACAGTGCAGAGGACAGGACATAGAGAGCATCATAGTGATAGACGATTCAAGGAGTCCCTGCTCCCCTGCAAACAGAGTTAAGATTCGAAGCGGCTGAACTACTTACATCCTATATCACTACGAGGAGTCCTGTCCTCTGCATTACCCAAAACACAGTCTGATTCATGGACCAACCAAAGTGCAAAGGTCAGGACTCTGAGTATCAGTGATATATTATATAAGGAGTCCCTGCTTCCCTGCAGAACAGCAGCCCCAAATTTAGATCAAGTTACGGATTGGAGCTGCTGAACCCTGAACATCATCGCTCTGCTCTACCCAGTCTGATTCTTAGACCGGTATCGGTAGAGGGAATCAAGCTATTATAATCTTATGGTTCTTATATCTGGAAAATGCAGTTATTAATTACCCCTTCAAATAACTTAGACAACCAGGTAACAGGGGAAGTGATCTGGCTATTGATGGACATACAATGAAATGTGATATTTATTATAAAAATATGTACAGCTGATAACCGGGCCAGACTTATGTGGCGGCTGCTAAAACTTAGGGGGGGGGGGGCCATCTTCTGAAAAACACATGAACCAAACCTAACGAAAGAATGTAAAATCTATAATAATGTGTGAAATACGAGAGAATATGAAAGATATCTATAAGCGGTGGAATACAAGACAGGGCAGGTCTGGGGCACATACACAAGATATGTCAAATCCAACAGACTTCTTACAGTCTATGAGGAAGGGGGGGGGTGACACAAGCGCTTACAGTCTATGAGGAAGGGGGGGGTGACACAAGAGCATACAGTCTATGAGGAAGAGGGGGGGGGGTGACACAAGAGCTTACAGTCTATGAGGAAGAGGGGGGGTGACACAAGAGCTTACAGTCTGAGGAAGAGGGGGGTGACACGAGCGCTTACAGTCTATGAGGAAGGGGGGGGGGTGCCACAAGAGCTTACAGTCTATGAAGAAGGGGGGGGGTGCCACAAGAGCTTACAGTCTATGAGGATGAGTTGGTGACACAAGAGCTTACAGTCTACGAGGAAGAGGGGGGGGGTGACACAAGAGCTTACAGTCTATGAAGAAGCGGGGGGGGTGCCACAAGAGCTTACAGTCTATGAGGAAGGGGGGGGGGGTGACACAAGAGCTTACAGTCTATGAGGAGGAGAGGGTGACCCAAGAGCTTACAGTCTATGGGGATGGGGGAGGTGACACAAGGTATAAGTATATTGGCGTTAGGTATTAAAAAAAAAAAAAAAATCCACATCTATGAGAAACAGAAAAATCTCATGGCCTCTCACAGATCCCTCCATTTTAGAGGAGGTTAACACAGTTGCTCCCAGCAACTTTGGATCTGATCCAATGAGACAGACTTCCAGTCTCCAAGGTTAGGTCCCCCACCTATGGTTCTCCTGCAATACTTCAAAACCCTGCACCCCCTCCCTCCAGACATAAATCTCTTATTACACACCTCCCCGATCACATAGGTTTCCAGGAGAGGATGACTAGACTATATATCTAGGTGTGTAACAAAATCCCTGACAGTCACAAAGAAGCAGGGCATGCTGGGAGTTGCAGTTTTGGGACATAATATTAGTGGACACACATATTGGGGGTCAATCTTGGCAGTAGCTGCCCCTTTTGCGGAGGTTTCCCATATTGCCCACTCATGGGATACATAAAATGAGAGTACTGAGGGTGCATTATCTCACACCCCAGCCTGAGGATTGGGCATCTGGTCTTCTGTATGTCCAATCATTAAGTCCAATGGAGGGAAGGGGTATGAAAATAGGCGATACAGATACAGAAGGAGGCAGCCTAAAATTAATTGGAACAGATCAGATACCAACAAATTAAAGATCAGGCTGCTGCACTTCAGTAGGTCCAATCGTTTCTATATGATGAAACGATAGAGGATTATAAGGCGAGGAGGACTACAAGTGACAGAATGCCTGCATGATCATCCTATACAAGGAGTCCGCCTTGTGTCCGGGGTGTAGGAGCTGTGTAATACCACACACACATGACAGGCTACAATCAGCAGGATTCTGCGATCGCGATTGATACGATGGAATCGTAGCGATGTCCCCGGCACGGTGAAGGTCGCGGCCATCCCTGCGTGACGCTCACCTTAGACAGGACCCCGCCAAGCTCCCCGAGCGGGCCGGACTCGGTCTCCAGGTCTTCCTCCGATCCTGAGGAGTTCCAGCTCTGATTATCCGACATGAGCGGCTGCTCCAGTCTTCGCACTTGGCGGGTGAGGAGCGTACACGGAGCTCTCCGCCAGGCGTCCGTCCTTCCGCAGCCGCTCCGAGGTGATGCCGCTCCGTACAGCTCCGGATGTAAATAAACATACGACAGATCCGAGCAGCTAACTACCAAGCTCCAAGCGCCGCCATATTCTTCCCTTGACGTCACGGACCGATGTGAAGGCGTGGCCGGTGGGCGGGGAAGACGTGTAAGTTCAGATTCGACTCCTCCCATTAAGCAGGGCGGTGCTTAAAGTGACAGCGGAGCCTGACCCCGCCCACTTACAATGACGTCGCTAACGAAGGCGAACTTGCTGAGCGGCTATGTCAGGCAGTGGCGGCGCCTTGTGACGTCACCGTTGCTATAGTGTTCCTTGCTGTGTCATTCTTCCTGGTTGTGCTCCTCTGCCAGTAACAATAATGGACATTGGAGAATGTAATAAAATATACATGAGAGAAAAGTCTTGTATTCTGCTAGTCACATATCTTTTAACCCCTTCACGACCAGGTTTAAAAAAAAAAAAAATCTGCATGTTTCATTCCCTCCTTCCACAAGCTGTATGAGGGCCTGTTTTTTGTGGGACAAATTAGACATATGGGTGAATCCATACAATGTACTAAAAATTTACTAGTTTATTGGAATTAATAAAAAAACACGGTAGCGACATTTTTTTTCGGGGTTTGTTTTAATACTACAGTCAAAACGACATCTCCCCCCTTAACGTTTGGGTCAGTACGATCATGGAGATACCCCAATGATACAGTGTATTTATGTCCAGCACAATTCAAAAACTTTGCAAAGAAATAAAGTCTTTGGTCGTCATATTCTGTCACCTATAAAGTTTTTATACCTCAGGGCGCGTTCACATGTTGCGCTTTGGTTGCGTTTTCATAGCATTTTAAAACGCATAACAACAGCTGAGGAGAGGTGATTTGCCTAATTACATTACTATTTACATTTATTAACGCTATGTTAACGCACGCGTTAACATCGTGTTTACAATGCCTTTTGTAAACACAAACGTTATAGCAGCTGTTTTAAAACGCAACCAAAGCGCAACGTGTAAACGCACCCTCAGTGTCAAGTTTCATTTTTTTTGTGGGTAAGATAAAATAACATTTTTACCTATAACATTTTGTGGACTGTATAAACTTTTGGTCGCTATTCATTAAAATATTTTTGGTTATTTTTTACTTTTAATTTTTACTTTTAATTGACAAAGTGGCTGGCAAATTTGGTCACAGGAGCACATATGGAAGCACCCATATGCTGGCACAGATTGGAATTAGCAGCTGGTGTGTGAACCTTGTACGGACAGGGTTCAGCCTGTGAGCCCTCC
The DNA here is from genome assembly GCF_040894005.1 of Engystomops pustulosus. Taxonomy (NCBI): domain Eukaryota; kingdom Metazoa; phylum Chordata; class Amphibia; order Anura; family Leptodactylidae; genus Engystomops; species Engystomops pustulosus. The sequence continues at coordinate 37,631,964 of NC_092411.1, read as the reverse complement.
CTTGAGGTGTAATTTGAGGGGATGCAGAGGGTGCGGTGACAACCGGGCCTAAGAGGCTTAGGGCGCATTCATATGATGCGTTGCGTCGTGCGTGGCGTTTTTGACGCATTCCTCTGGCTTCAGCTTTGATTACATGTTAAGGTTACGTTGCGTTACCACGGCAACTGCTAAAACGCAATGTAGCATGTAATCAAAGCCAGTGGAATGCGCCAAAAATGCAACAGGAGTCTTTCAGGAATATAGTGGGGTGAGAATAAAAAGAACTCATACCTATCCCTCTCTGTGTCCTGGTTCCTGCATCTCTGCAGACCTTCCTGTTTCAGGTCATGTGCCTGGTTCCAAGTTCTGCTGGGTCACGGGTCGTGTATTATCTTCAGCTCATACCCTGGGAGTCCACATCCAGAGCACTGATATTTCTCTGTAAAATGGACATACTCTCCATTTTTGGGGACACCCTCCTCATAATGCCCCCTTTTCCGCTGGCCCCATTTAAAAAGCTCCCTTTTCTATAGCTTCCTAGTGCCCCCTGTCAGCCTTTGACACAAACAGCAGGGGTAGAGGCTTCATGGTGATGCAAGGTGGCAACCACTCACTACTTCACCCTTGTCCAAAACTCTATCTGTGCCTGATATATGCAAATAGAGATGCAGCCTGGGGCCTTCCAAGGGGCGTAACTAGGGTAGCAGCCGTAGCAGCTACTATGGCGCCCACAGTGTCAGGGGGCCCCAGCATCTGCAGTATTGGTTGTGTATCTGCTGTGTGTATATACTGTTTGTATATATGGTGATTGGTGAGTATTTATTGTATGTATGTTTATGCTGTATTTGGTGTGTATATGCTGTAGCCACAGGAACTGCACAATAGACAGCTAGATGTATACAGCACCATTCAACGTGTAGTGGCCACATCTAAGTACTGCAGCTCACTTCCCTTTCAAGTGACTTTCTTACTGAATAGCGTGGGTTCACTCTATAGCAGTAATGGCGAACCTTTTAGAGACCGAGTGCCCAAACTGCAACCCAGACCCACTGATTTATTGCAAAGTGCCAACACAGCAGTTCTAGCATTAACTTATTAAACTCTTCTCGCTCCGTGCTGCAGCTTTCAGCGGTCCCGAGGACACCAATATCTTTGACAGAAGGAGGGAATATTTAGATTGTCGTTGGAGTTCCCTTGACAACCCCCTAACCAGGAAAAATTGTGGCGCAAAGAGCAGGAGCTTCAATGGTGCCAATGATAATCCGCGCATGTCCACACCTTATTTTCCTACAATCTCAGGTAAACCCAGATGCTTCACTTTAAAATAACGCTGAGTGTGTCAGGCCCTGGGCCTGCAGGAGGATCTCCTGCCTGGTGAATTCTGTGCTGAGTGCCCACTGAGAGGGCTTAGTGTGCCACCTCTGGCACCCGTGCCATAGGTTCGCCACCAGTGCTCTATAAAATATACAGAATTCTGCATCCAGTTAATAACTGTGTATAAATGCAGTCAGAACATCTGACCCCCATGGCAGGTGATGGAGGAGATAAGAATAAGGCAGTTTTATTCTGATTCTTATCTCCACTCAATCAATTTTGATTCTACAAGGATTCTCTGATTACTAATCTAGATCTATCCTCATAATATTTTATAGGTGGGGGCCCGATACCCCAACCCCTCACCGATCAACCGTTTCAGGCTACCTCTGAGTTATGTAACCAATAGACAAAGTCAAAAGCAAAAGTCTCCATCCATTGTGTAGTAGCTGCATGAGAACTGCAGATCTGCTCCTGATAACATTACTAAAGCTCCAGCAGATCTGTCCTCACAGAAAAAATAAATATAGCCTCTTATTTACAGTACTGTGTTCTCTATAACAAGGGAAGCAAACTAGAAATCAGCTGCCAGCTATTCATCGATATTACCCTCTCTGATATGAACACTTATTCTACTTCTCCATGCCTAGTTCCCTTATCAAAGATGGCCACCACAGACTCCTGTGTGGGAGGGGCCGCAATCTTCCGGGAAGAGAAGGGGCTGAAGTATTGTATAGAGGAGGAAGCTCCAGGCTGAATGGAGGGAAACATAAAAGTGGTGTCGTATATTTGAAGTGTTGAACACTACGGTAAGTGATCTAATAACTAGTTGGACTCTACCATGTACAGCAAGCGCGGGGGGAGTCATTATGAGACAGAGGTCCACCAGCCGGGTCATTGCTACTACTGCACAGTGCTCTGCATGCAGAGATGTCCAGACTTGTCCCTGCTCCCTATTCACACTATCAGTGATGGATACTTTAGAGCTGTCACATAACCATGCTTTACTGCTAGTCTGACACTACAACTCCCAGCATGCCCTGATAGATTGCGAAGCTCGGTGCATTCTGGGAATTAAAGGATCACACATCATTTGAATGGGGTTTGCAAAATCCATGTTTTGTGCAGAAACTGCGTTCATATGTAGGGAACAGATTTGCATTACTACAAAAAATCCGGTTTGTTTTTCTATTTTGTAATTTTGCAGTTTTTAGGTCTGCTAAATTTTAGAACATGAAAGTTTTGCGTTTTGTTTCCTCCATATCGCAGCCACACATGGTGTTTTGAACCCATTTTTGGTCCGTTTTTAAGCATCTGTTTTTGACCAGTTTTAATTAAGATAATTGGTAACACTTTTTTTTAACGGACTGCTTAAAAACGGACCTAAACTGGTTTCAAAACGATGTGTTGCATCGCCCTAAACCCGAATATGGCCAACGTCTCCCTCCCCCAGACCCGACTATGGCTGATACCACCCCTCCCCCACTCCAGTCTATGATTGACTGTAGTCCCCCCCTCCCCACAAGATCGGAACCGTGATGTTGATGGGGGAGAACTCTTTAGTTTCTGGAATTTTTTTTAAAATTTATTTATTTTTATTCATTTTAATTATTCCACTACTGCAACAGTTAGCAGAGAGTCCATTATATATGTGTTCCCTGCTGTTCTTTTATATAGGTATAGTGATATGTATAAGGACATGCAGAGAGGGTGCACATGGTATCCTCCCTGCATGTTTCTCACCCCCTTAGCACCCAGTGTGAGCGCTGTGCAGAGGACTGATGATAACGGCCTCCTGTCACAGTACTGGATCATTCGTGCTGCTGTACTCAGTGTCCAGACCACGGCTGTGTCAGGTCATGTGACCTGAATACTTCCGCCGTCACATGACCTTACATCTGGCCATGATGCTGCAGCAGTGATTGGACAGCCTGTAGACTGACAGGAGGAGAAAATCCCCATGCGTATCTATACACACTGTGCTTTTTTGAGGGAGTAAAATTGCTTGTGTACGCATAGATGATACATAGACCCTGCATCTTGACGTTCCCATTTTTTTTACTGAAAAAAGTGGTGCAGCTTTTCCCTCTCTGAGGGTCCTTGCATGCGCTCCTGATTTTGAAACATTGACTGAGCACAGCTTCCTTACAAAACAGAATATAGAGCTACGTGAGCCATTTGAGGGAGGGTAGACACAGGTGGAGGTGATACTTAAGTCACCATAATTGCCTCCAGATTGTGCTTTGATGGGTGGGAGGCCGAAGTTATATTTATAAAAGAGTGAAATGTTCTTGTAATGCAGCTTTTACGTAAACCTTTATAAAATAAAAATACATAACGCGCCTAAAATGTTACCACCTGTAGTCGCATTTGACAGTTTCCCATAGAGCAGTGGTGGCTAACCTATGGCACTGGTGCCAGAGGTGGCACTCAGAGCCCTTTCTGTGGGCACTCAGGCCATTACCAGAGATGACTCCAGGTATCTTCCTGCAGTCCCAGGCAGCCCAGGACTTGCTGTGCACAGAGCTATTTTAAAGTGACAGCTCTACCTGGGACTACTGGAGGAGTGTAAAGGTGTGGACAGATCTGGATTATCATCATAGCTCCTGCTCCGGCCCTGACAATTCTTCCTGTTTATGGGACCCTGGAGGGAAGCTACAATGATCATCCAAATTTCTTCTATTTTCTGCTTTATTGGTGTCCTCAGGGTGCTGGTATCAATGAAAGCTGTGACAGAAGGGAGTATAAATCACAAATGAAATTTCTGTGTTGGCACTTTGCGATAAATAAGCGGGTCTTGGTTTTAGTTTGGGCACTCGGTCACTAAAAGGTTCGCCATCACTGCCATAGAGCATCAGAAAAGAAAATAAGGCAGTCCCCGGGTTACGTACAAGGTAGGTTCTGTAGGTCTGTTCTTAAGTTGAATTTGTATGTAAGTCGGAACTATATATTTTATAATTGTAGCCCCAGACAAATTTTTTTTTGGTCTCTGTGACAATTGGATTTCAAAAATGTTGGATTGTCATAAGAATCAGGATTAACAAAAAATCTTCATTGCAGACATTTTTGATAACTGTTACAGCTGTTTATTGTAGTCTAAGGCCCCTTCCACACTCGTGTTGCATTTCACGTCAGAGTCTGATCAGGGTGCGATCAGGGTTTGGTCAGTGAAAAACGCACATTTTGCATCAAAGTGCAATCAGTTTTCAGTCAGAGTTTGTTCAGTGTCTCAGTTTTTCACATGCGTTTTTGATGCAATTGCAATGCAATTTCAATGCGTTTTTCACGCGAACTGGACTCAGGACTGAGCTCTATCTTTTCTATGGCAATTGATGCGTGAAAAACGCATTGCACTTGCATTGGACTTGCAAGTGTCTCAGATTGCAATGCGTTTTTTATGCATCTCCATAGACTTGTATGGTGCGTTTTTCACACGCATGACTTGCAAAAGTAGAGCATGTCGAGATTTAAACGCGCATTAAAAAAAACGCGCGTGTGTGCGTGAAAAAAAATGCAAGTCTGAAAAGACCCATTGGTTACAATGGGTCAGAGTGCAATGCAAGTTCTGCACGTCAAAAGCACGCGCAGAAAACGCGCGTGAAAAACGCAAGTGTGAAAGGGGCCTAAGGCTAAAGTACAGTAAATTACCAGAGGTCCGTTTGTAACTAGGGGTTCTCTGTAAGTCGGGTGTTCTTAAGTAGGGGACTGCCTGTACATGGTTTAATTGAACCATCTGAGAGCAGCTTACTGATTCATGTGAAGCCCTCTCTATGTGGTCTGTATCCTAATAGGAAATTGTCACCAGCATTTTCACCACTAAATTAACCGCCCCAGCACAGGAGAAAATCCTCTAATAGGTAAAAACATTGTCACTTTAACTACAAATACAATTCAAAATGTCATACATTGTCTAATCATAGTATTTCTTGCCTTGTATATAAGATTGTCACTTTAAAGTCATTTTTAGCTGTTGACAGGTTCCAATAGCCTATGTAAATTTTTAAGATACCTATGTCGACATTCTAAATTATTTCAGTAATTTTATAAAATTTTGTTTCACATTACCTGGCTGCAGTCTGTATGTCCCTGTGTCGGTCTCCTCTCCTCCACACTCGTGCAGCTCTCTCCCCACATATTGATAATGTGAATTAAACTTGTATAAAGTAATCAAATGATTCATAATGCTAACAAAGCATTTTGGTTTTAATCAGCATATCATAGGCTACTGGAACCTGTCACCAGCTAAAAATAACAGGTTAGCTTTAAGGATCAAAATAGCAAAAAGTTGCTAATTGAAATGACACAAGTCACTGCTTTAGAAGGGTCTTGTGATCTTCCATTAATCATTGATTTCTTGCTTCATTCTGATATTATTGGATTCAGGACTTGTTCAGACGTCTTTTTCCAGTAAACTGTAGACTTCTAACTGAGTGAATATAGATCTACCATCGAGATTTTTGCAAGCTTAAAAAGACGTTATTGACCGCGTTCTAGAAAAAGTAGCACTAAGAGTATCATTGACAAATTTACGTTACTGCAACTTTACTAGATGTTTTAAAATAGAAACTTTGCAGCCATATTTTGTAATGATTAAAGTCGCAAACGATTTACCTTTTAATATCATGTTGGCTTGTGCTTTTCCCATGCTGCCATGTTTCCCCATCTTAAAGACATTTTCCAGCAAGTCTCTATAAAGGTGAATGGCAGTGATGGGTTTGTATTCTGTGCGGACCAACATTTGAGAGTTACTAAAGCTGTTTTTTTAAATTCCAGAAATGAATAAGACTGTTGATTACAGTAAATGTTGTAATATAATTATACAGGGAACCTGTCAGCAGACATTGATCCTTTGTTTGCTGTCAAGCAAATAAACTCCTTCCAGATCTTGTTTCTTTCACGGCCCAATGCCCATCATCATGTAGAAAATCAAATTTGAAGTGATATGTAAAATGGTTGTATAAAGTCATAGGGGTGGAGAGATCACTGTCAAAGTAACGCTCTCCATACCGCAAAATGCTCCTGTGCCGAACTTCAGAATGCTTACAGGTCCCTGAATTCAGGTCTCATTGGCCTGTAAGCGGACCTAACATGCAGATGGCACTCATGCTAAAAGCAATGGACCTCGGGTCTGTTATTTGCCTCCTGAGAATTCAGTTTCCCATAGATTTCAGCGCAAAGAAAGGTAGTTTCCCTTGTTTCTTCACTATAAGTAACAGACGGGGATGATGGAAGCTCCCCAATGCAAGTTTGAACTTAGTATGATCCATTTCTTTACCTATCCTATAATCAATTGTAGCTCAGTGTAACATCCCAACATATGCAACATCCTCCCCACCAGGACCTGACCTTTTCCGGGTGGCTGGAGGAAGCCGGGGTTCTGAATACCAGAGTGGCTGGCAATGTGATCACGGGACTTGGTATCATGAGCGGAGGCCTCATCTACAGCCTGGCAGGCCTCCAGCAGGTGGTGTGTCCAAGAAAATGGAATGAGGGGCTGACAGAGTAGGCTCTGTCCCTGGCGCAACCCCAGTGTGTAGATAGGGATCCCTGGCGAATGCAGGATGAGGTGCCCGTGATGCTGTACAGCTGGATCCAGGGATCACTCTTACAGTTCTTTATTAGAACATCAAAAGGTAGGCAACGATCTTAACAACATTAAAGGTTCATCTGGTTAGAGGTAGCCGGTTGGAGCAGGTCCTCAGGAAGGTGTGCACGCAGCCTGGAAAAGTAGCGTCAGGCTGGGCTGGTAGGGATGTAACATGTGGACCTCGGTTCTGAGCCTAGTCTCCGGACTGACCAAGGTGTCAGGCAGCTTGCCTGAGACACCTCTACTTCCTGGGCTTAGATAGACTCCTCTGGTCAAAGACCTCCTGGTAAAGACGTGCCAAAAGACTGACCATCTTCTCCCACCGTCAAGGGGTTATAACATTTGTCAGGTAGCAAGCACTTGTCCAACCAGCTTACTCCTTCCTTACAGCAAGTACAAAGCATATAATTGGATCATACATTTAACACTTAGCCTCCCAGGCAGAGACGTACAGCTGCATTTACCAAGTTCCCCATGCTAAACACTTCTTGACACAGTGAAGGATAAGTTTGCAACACCTAATAAACCTTTGCATCGGCAGGGGTGTTCCACATATACCTATTGTATAATGCCTGAAAGATTCCCTCTCTATCCGATGAGCCTCGGTGAGCCTTGGCATGATCTGCTGTATATCCAGGTTCTCATGTTTTGTTAACCTGACAGTTGGATCCACTTCATGGTTTCCTAACTTTTGTTTGAGTTTGTGAGATAAACTTTGTCATGTTTGTGTTTTAATATTTCATCTCTTGTTCCACAAAAGCCTCCGGGGCCAGAGTTCACAGAGTCAAGAGCAACTCCTGTCGGAGTACAGGCACTTTCCTGGCATTGAAAGATAGGATATGTCTGTTTACTGAAACGCGTAGGGCAGCACTTGCCACGAAAGGATTGTTTAAATCTCCTGCTCAGGTTGGCTTTTCGTCAACTCTATATTTTATGGCTTTGTTTTTGTGTACTGACACAGGAACCCTATTTTTGTCATATGTCTTTAGTTCCCATGCGTTCTTTGGTAACCTTTTGTGCCTTTTCCTTTACATGTGTCGGGACCACTTTAGGCTATTTCTGTAGACACCTGCAGCATTCCACTGTTGATCTGGAATCTGAGTTGACTTTGAAGTTAAAGGGAAACACTTGTAAAAACAGGAGTTTCTATTATAATGATTAATTATGGAGTCTTTCGAGTGTTGCTTAGTAACATAAGATTTGGTTGCCAGGTGTCTTCTATTTTTCCGTACCTTTGGCTCTTCCTATCCATGCTTAGGTGTGTGTCAGTAAGGAACCATATGTTCTCCATGCAGAATTTTTTATTTTTTATTTTTTTACAGTAACTTTAATTGGACTTTTTACTTATCAAAGTAACTGTGTGCACACAGCAGATTTTTGAGGCGATTTCTGACATCATTCAGTAGTAGATCTGAGATGCCAGAGGGAATTGTAAGACTGACGCTTAGAACGTTGCTTCTCCCTGTTGAACATTGCAGTGAAAATTCCTGGGGAAGCCAAGAGCAGGTCAGTCTCGCCGAACTGTACAGTTTTCCAGTATCTGTAGAACAGACCTGCCACTCCGACTTTACATCCTGTTATCTCTCTGTTATCCCCCCCCCCCCCCCGTATTGTGTTCCTCTCCCTTACCACTTATTTCTTATGAATGTTATTTACAGGAATACCCTCTTAAATGGAGAATTATCTACAATCTCGAATTGCAGGAATATCACAAGCCACAAACTATGGATTCCATTTCCGTTTGTTTGCCCTGGGTCACCGTCCTGTGAAGGCCATAAATGGGACGATGATGACCCAATACTGTCTAAGCCATACACATAAGCAGGGATGGCGACCCATAGAAATTCATTTGTCTGTTATATCCACATGAGGGGTTAGACCCACCACAGGAGACCCACAGTGATTTAGCATTCTATAGCCAACAAGGCCCTATCTATAAAAGCTTTATATCAATCTGTCTCTGAATAGCCCTGGAAGGATTCTTATCTATGCGGTATTATTACCTTGCATTGCTGTCATTATCAAGCTGGAGATCAGATTAAAAGGATATTATTCAGGGAATAAAATGAAGAATTGTGCTATGGCCATTGAAATATAAATTACAGAGAGTTAATTGGAACATCAAGTAGATGCTCACTCTGGTTTCTCAAGGATAATTGCAAAAAAAATAAAATACAACATATATTGTTTGTAGCAGACTAGAAGATCAAGGTATACATTATCAAAATGTATAAGATAATAGGCTACAGAAAATGTGAAAAAAATTATGGCTGAAATTTTTTATAAATTTTATAAAATTAAATTACAGGCGGTCCTCTACTTAAAGGGAACCTACCACCACGAATCTACCTATAAAGGTAGATCGGGTGGTAGGTGGATGTATGGGACGTGAGGATAGCCCTTTTTAGAGCTAATCCTCACGTCCCCGCTAGCGTCACATAAACTTTATTGCCCTAATATGTTAATTTAATTAAGCGGCTACCGGGGCGTGGAGTAGCCGGACACGAGGCTACACGGCGCGGCTACTCCACGCCCCAGTAGCTGCTTTCCCCCGCCTACCCTGTGATCTTCGGCGCGCAGCTCCTGGCAGCTGCGCGCCCTCGTCCGAGAAGCCGGAGTTCTGCGCATGCGCAGTAACTCCGACCAAGATGCGCGATCTCGGGAACGAGGCCGGAGTTACTGCGCATGCGCAGAACTCCGGCTTCTCGGACGAGGGCGCGCAGCTGCCAGGAGCTGCGCGCCGAAGATCACAGGGTAGGCGGGGGAAAGCAGCTACTGGGGCGTGGAGTAGCCGCGCCGTGTAGCCTCGTGTCCGGCTACTCCACGCCCCGGTAGCCGCTTAATTAAATTAACATATTAGGGCAATAAAGTTTATGTGACGCTAGCGGGGACGTGAGGATTAGCTCTAAAAAGGGCTATCCTCACGTCCCATACATCCACCTACCACCCGATCTACCTTTATAGGTAGATTCGTGGTGGTAGGTGCCCTTTAAGAACACTCGACTTGCATACGACCCCTAGTTACAAACGGACCTCTGGATATTGGTAATTTATTGTGCTTTAGTCCTAGGCTACAATAATCAGCTGTAACAGTTATCACAGGTGTCTATATTGAAGCTTTATTGTTAATCCTGGTTCTTATGACAACCCAACATTTTTAAAATCCAATTGTCACAGAGACAAAAAAGTTCTGGCTGGGATTACAATGATAAAATATACAGTTCCGACTTACATACAAATTCAACTTAAGAACAAACCTACAGACCCTATCATGTATGTAACCCGGGGACTGCCTGTATATAAAAATATATAAATATATATATATAAATTTTATAAAATTAAATTTTATAAATTTTTTATAAATAATGTATGTTGTATTTTAGAAGTTGAGATCTCGCCTATCCCTCTGAATTACATGCAAGTCAAGTATTTTGGATTTGGGACCAGCATATAGGTCCCTGTTCAGAATCGTAGTGTTTCTACCAATCCTCTCATAGAGGGGAATTTCTGGGGGGGAAAGAAAAAAACATTTTTTCTTAAACAGGCTCAGAATGGGCTAAAACCTAAAAAGTATCTGCATCCACTTTTCCTGTCTCAGCACTTACTGGACTCCCCAGGTCCCTTCTCATAACATAGGAAATTACTGCTGCCTGAAAATTAGAACATTTAAAATTCCATTTAATACAATAAATGGAATAAATTAGAATTTTACAAATTCTAATTTTCCGGCAGTGGAAACTTTTGATCTCTAGAACGTAAATTAGACATTGTTGTAATTTGGTGAAAGGTCATCGTATAGGAAATATCCATGCTCAGGTACTCACTTTCTGCAAGTCTCACCTGGCAGTGCTTGAGTTTGGGTACATAAATGTCATATAGAAAATCCAATATTTGAGAGCCCCTCTTCTAATCCTTGATAGACTCCGATTTTTTTTGAGCGATAAACCATTTTGGCCATTGACAAAAATAGATATCATATTTTTCAGTATATATGAACCATACTTATAGACAACAGCTGCCTTGAACTGCGCACAGGTCTGCCACCTGCTGGTTATTCATCCTTATAATCAGGTGCGCCTTATATATGAACCTAGACATTTTAGCAGGCATTTGATGGTGCGCCTTATAATCCGGTGTGCTTTATAGTCCGAAAAATACGGTAAATAATGAATTCTTTATCCTTTCCGGTAATTTATCCAGGTTCTGAAATGTGCCTAATACTTAAAATCCCTATTGTGTCTTCAGTACTATATATACTTTCAAGATGTTCCTACAATACTGACCTAATATGTTACTAGAAGCTGAAACCTACTAGAGCCATCTACTTGAGCCGAGCACTCGGGAAGATTTTATCTTTTAATGGCTGAAAGACATAATTACGATGGTGTGAAATGGGTTTTGTGTGAGGTTAATGGAAGCTGAGAAATAACCTATTACTGTAATGAGACAAGAACAGGCTTTGTGGCAAGAGTCTCAGGACAGGTCTCTGCGGGTTATTGGTAATCTACATATATATATATATATACAGTATCTTTTATATATGTAATTAAAAGAATGACCTGACAATACCTAGAACCCAGGTGGTTAATGGGCCTAAGTTTTTTTTCTATTTGCATTGACGACTAATAAAGTTCATGCTTTAGCAGCAACAAAAAGAAAAATTATGAAAAAAAAAGTTTAAAGCTGCTCAATATCATATGAGCTCTTTGCAGGAGATCTTCTCAGACGAGACAGCTCCCTCAGTGGTACAGGTTGTGTATGGCTTTAGGTAGGGCAGTGGTGTCATTTTCAAAGTTATCAGTATTACTAAATACATTTTCAAGTGAAAAAGGAATTACAGTGGAGAAAATAAGTATTTGATCCAAAGCCGATTTTGCAGTTGTTCCCACCTAAAAATAAAATGTAGAGTTCTGTAATTGTTATTGTAAGTACACTTCAACTTTGAGACACAGAATCTAAAGAAAAGATCCAGAAAACCACATTGTATGATTTTTGAATACCATATTTTTCAGGTTATAAGGCGCACCATCAATACATGCCTGCTAAAACATCTAGGTTCATATATAAGGCGCACCTGATTATAAGGCGCACCTGATTATAAGGGTGAATGACCAGCAGGTGGCAGACCTGTGCACAGTTCAAGGCAGCTGTTGTCTGTAAGTATGGTTAAGATATAAGGCTCACCTTTGATTTCTAAGAAAATCAAAGGATTTATTGTGCGCCTTATAGTCCGAAAAATACGGTAATTAGCATTTTATTGCATTAAATAATTATTTGATCCCATAGAAAGTAAGAACGGAACATTTGCTACAGAAACAATTTACAGAGGTCAAACATTTTACTGTATTTCATCACCAAGTTTGCACACGCTGCAGCAGGGATTTTAGCCCAGTCCTCCATACAGATCTTCTCCAGATTTTCCAGGTTTCTAAGCCGTCCCTGGGCAACATTAAGTTTCAGCTCCCTCCAAAGATTTTGGAGACTGGCTAGACCACTCCAGGACCTTGAAATGCTTCATAAGGAGCCGCTACATAGTGGCCCTGGCTTTCTGTTTTGTCAAGACTGGAAGACCCAAACACGACCACTGAAATTTTCATCCGAAACTCCAACCGGTACACGGCCCCATTCGTCTTTGAATACAGTGCAGTAGTCATGTCCCTTTCTCATAAAGCCACCTCTAAAGTGTGATGTTTCCACCCCATCCTTCACTTTTGGGATGTTGTTTTGTACGTGGTGTCCTTAGACACTTGGCTCTTTGGTCTTGCCCGTGGAGAGGTTGGAGTGTGATTGAGCGTGTGGACAGGTGTCTTTTATACAGGACATAAGTTCAAACAGCTACAGCTAATACAGGTAATAAGTGCAGAGTAGGAGGAACTTCGTTCACACGTGGCATAAACGGGACATTGATTCAACATGCTTAATAAATGTGTCCTCAACCAATTTAGTTTTCTTTAAGAGGAGAGCCGGATCACATCACAGTTTTCTCAGAAGAACTGAACCAAATAGTGTACCCTTACAACCTGATCTGAATCTAGCCCTACTATTGGTTAGTGTATTTGTTAATGGACATGTACCACGAGTTTGACTGATAGTAGATGTCCAGCATTAGATCCCCGTTTCTTTATGCACTAGTTGGGCATCTAATGATTGTAGATGTCCTTAAAAAAGAAAATTGTGTGAGTTTATTGCAGAAACCCGAATACAGATGTCTGTGTAGTCTTACATCCCTCTCCCTATTCTTGTACAGGCAGTCCCCGGGTTACATACAAGATAGGGTCTGGAGGTTTGTTCTTAAGTTGAATTTGTATGTAAGTCGCAACTGTATATTTTATCATTGTAATCCCAGCCAGAACTTTTTTGGTCTCTGTGACAATTGGATTTTGGAAAATGTTGGATTGTCATAAGAACCAGAATTAACAATAAATCTTCATTACAGACACCTGTGATAACTGTTACAGCTGATTATTGTAGCCTAGGACTAAAGCACAATAAATTACCAATATCCAGAAGTCTGTTTGTAACTAGGGGTCGTATGTAAGTCGGGGACCACCTGTATTTTAGGTAGCTGATAAAAATAGCCAATCAAAAAAGTATTTCATTAATTCTATAAAAATTAGTTTTATTGTGTAGACATCCCTAGGGGATTGAAATGTGAGAATTTTCTTTCATTGGCAAACCCCTTTAAAGGAAATCTACCATCAAAATCCATCATGATAAACCAGGACACTTACTCATAGATCCAGACACCGTGACTGTGGTAATCTTCTTATATCTGTTATCTGTGGCCTCTTTCCTTCTCATATCAACTTTTTAAATTATTCTAATGAGCAACAATGGCCCCGGGAGGTGTTACCAGAGCCCCAACGTGCTGTAGAGGTTCTCGATAACAAGTCATGGATAACAAATATAAGAAGACCACAGTCACAGTGTATGGATCTACGAGTAAGTGTCCCTACAATGGGCCCCAAACTACAATGGGCCCCTATGGACTATAAAAGACCACTCAACCCATAAACTTGGACATGGATAGGACCTGCTCTGACTTTTTTGGCACGGGCAGTCGGTGCATACACGGGGCCATGGAAACAAAGACCTTGTGCATGAGCCCATAGAAGAGTCTGGGGACGTTTTTCTCTTGAAAAACTATTACACCTCCAAGATAATGAGCCGTGTGAGGAAAGCCTTACCTTTGGATTTATACACAAGCCATGAAACTGGGAAAGTATACGGTACTGCTCGGGTTATCCTTGGCCTTTCATCTATCATCTGCTTTGTCCTATATCCGAAGAGTCTTTACAGCTCTGATTTTCTGGGCCTGATATGGACGTGGTCCGGTTATTATTTATTATCTTTTTTTTCCTCTCTACATGTTTGCTAATTGTAAACCCGATTAGGATGATTGGAATAAATCGGATTATCTGATTGTTATCATGGATAACGCTAAATTAAGATAACCTGCAAGTATATAAATAGCCGGGACATTTAGGAAATGATGCTTCTGCTTTTCATGAAGTATTATCTATTCGTTATATATTAGCTTGGTCGATGTTGGCACCGCACTGTCTAAATCCTGAGCTTAAAATTGAGCATTTAGTTTTAATCCACCTCTCTTCTATTAATGTCATGCTGTCTACACATGTAAAAAGGATTAGGGATCCTGTGAAGGTGGTCATACACATTCATAGCACATAAGCCAAATCTGCCCACCATCTAATGAGCATGGGGGTGTCTGAAGTCTTATATTGTCCATATTGAGAATATACAACATGTTCAATCTGCAACCGGAGGTGTCTGCTTGCAGCTTATTCCCCTCTCTCTATTTAGAATACATTCATACTTGGTTGAGCATGCATGTATATGTAGTAGTAGGGGGTGGTTAGCTGTAGGAGTTTCCTATTAAACAAATACTTTGAGGTATATGGCCACATGAAATAACAATTATCTAAATTATCAAATTAAAACGGTCCTTGATCATTGAAATCTCTGCTCATTATGGGCTTTTGAGTCATGTGGGTGGTCTTACAAGTTGATCAATCACCATGTATGTATGTAGGCTTCTTCAGAAGGCTGTTAAAAAAAAAATCTACCATGATAATCCGGGGACACTTGCTCATAGATACAGGCACTGTGACTACAGTAGTGATCTTATATTTGGTATCTATGTCCTCCTTCCTTCTAAATTGATTTTTAAAATTTTTCGAATGACCCTAAATGGCTCTCAGGGTTGTCACAGGCTGTTACAGTGTTCAAATAGCACTTCTCTCTCCCACTATGTGCAGAAACCTCCTCCGCTGCAGTTGGTTTACATCAGGGAGAGGGAAGTGCTGAGGGAGGGGCTTTTGTAATGCCCTACAGAGTGCTTCTGTCCCATTAGCATAATTTTAAAACTTGATTTGAGTACGAAGGATGCCATATAAAAAGATTACCTCCGTCACGGTGCCTGGATCTATGTGTAAGTCTCCCTCGTTTTTCCATGATTTGATTTTGATAGTAGATTTCCTTTAACCCCTTAAGGAGGCAGCCTGTTTGCAGGTTAAGGCTCGCAACTGTTTTTGAAATTTGACCAGTGTCTCTTCCTGTGGTAATAACTTTTGAACACTGTTACTTATCAAAGCGATTCTGAGATTGTTTGTTTGTTTTTTCCCCACATGTTGTACTTCATTTTAGTGGTAAATTTTGGCTGATAAGTTTTGCGTTTATTTACAAAAAAAAGAAAAAAAAATGATGAATTTTTAGAAAAATTTGCCATTTTCGAAATTCAAAATCACCGCGTTTTCAGGCAGATAAATTTACCACCTAAATAACTTGCAGAATAACATTTCCCATTTGTCTACTTTACATTTTCATAATTTTTGAAATGTTTGGATAATTTATTTTGACGTCACGCGGCCTACAAATCGAATAGCGATTTTCCGTATTTTCGGAATTGACTATTTTGGGGATAAATACTGTTTGAAATCAAATTTTACATATTTAGCAACAAAACCCCCTATATAACCAACCCATTTTCAAATCTGCACCCCTCAAACTATCAGAAACAGCATTTACAAAGATTGTTAACCCCTTGAGATCTTCATAGTAATTGAATCAAAATGGCGGTGAAATTTAGAATGGTCAAATTTTGTCGGTTATACGTTCATTTAGCCCTAAAATTTACACATTTCCAAAAGATAAAAAGAGAAAACTCACCATAAAATTTGTTCTACAATTTCTCCTGAGTGCAGCGACCCCCCCACATGTGGACGTTACTTGTTTTATGGGCGCACAGTGAGGCGCAGAAGGGAAGGAGCACCCTGCAGCTGCCAGGATTTTAGTTTCCTCATTGGCCCCATTTGAAGGCTATAAAATTTTTGCTTTTCCGTTATTTGGGCCATGTGACGGCATTTTTTTTGCGCGATGAGATGCTTTTTCCAGTGTTACCATTTTGGGGTTGGTATCACCTATTGTTGAAAATTTTGGAACTTTTTTTGAGGTCATGAGTAGAAAAGCATCAATTCTGTACTGGATTTTTTACTTTTTTTTTTTTCGTGTTCCCCGTATAGCCTAATAATTCTGTTATCTTTATTCTATGGGTCGATACGATTACGGGGATACCAGACATGAATATTTTTTCTTATGTTTTACTAAATTTGCCAAATAAAACCCTAATGTGGGGAAAAATCTATCATTTTTGCATCGCTGTCTTCCAAGTGGCATAACATTGTTACGTTTTTGGCTACAGAGCTGGTCGATGGCTTGTTTTTTGCGGGACATGTTGTTCTTTGCAACAATATCATTCTGGAGTACATATGTTTTGTTGATCACTTTTTATTGCATTTTTAGTGGGATATAATAGGTAGAAATCATAATTTTTGGCGGGTTTTTAACGGTTTTTTTTTACGGCGTTCATCATATGGGTTCAATAGTTATTTAGTTTTATTCTATGGATTGTTACGGACGCGGTGATACTATATATGTGGGGTTTGTGTTATGATTTAGACTTTTTTGAGTGTTATATGTCTCTTTATATGTTTTGGGGCTTATGGGCATTTTTAGTGATTTATAAAGTAATTTTTTATTGAAAAACATTTTTTTTTACATTTTTTTACATGATCCACCATGGGATATGAACAAGCAATCATCTGATTGCTTGTTCTTGATAATACTCTGCAATACTAATGTATTGCAGGGTATTATCAGTGCCAGCCTATGCAGATGCATAGGCTGACACTTTGCCTTTAAGATGATGTCACAGACGCCATCTTAAAGGTAAACCCTCCAGGCTTCTCTGGGGTCCTGATCGGACCCCAGAGGTGCCAAAACAGCGATCGGCCCCCCCAAAAACGGTGCGGGGGGGGGGGGGGCGATCGTGGGGTAAAGACCCCCAGAAGGCATGTTAAATGCCACGGTCGCGTTGACCGCGGCATTTAACGGGTTAAACACCCGCGATCGGAGCCCACTCCGACCGCGGGTGTTAGCCGGGGATGTCAACGGTAGATTACCGTTAAAATCCCGCGGCTAACGATGCCGATTCGGCTGCTATACAGCGCTGAACCGGCATCGTCTCTGCGCAGTAGCTGTACTGCGCTGAGCGCTATTCGCGGGACTCAGCGCAGTACAGCTACGGCGCAGAGCGCTAAGGGGTTAAAGGGGTTTGCCCATGAGAGAAAATTCTCAAATTTCAATCCCCTAAGGATGTGTACACAATAAAAATATTTTTTAACCCCCTTAATATAGAATTTTACATGATTCTATTGCTGTTTGAGCTATTATAACTCAGTCATGGTCAGTGTAAGATTCCAGAGTGTGGGTGGGACTCTAAGCAGACACATCATATTTCCTCTAGTGCTGTGTGCTGACAATGTGATTAGATTATCAGGGTTCAGCTTCTGAACATTCTACTAGTATCTGACACATAGAAAAAGAAATGAGGCCGAGAGGATCTCAGATCAGTGTCAGACAGGAGAACAAGATGTTTGCCGACCATAAAGTTAGGATATCCAGGTTGGTGTTCAGGGGCAACAAAAAGGGCAACAAAAATTGTGTATACCAGAACTTCTAGAGACAGGTTGGAGTTATATCTGTAAAATTCTGTATTTTTCTTAACTACAGTGAATTACAGAATGTGTTATTTTGTTATCATGAGTATATTTAAAAACTTGTCTTTGTGGGAATACCCCTTTAAACAGTGACGAACAGGAAAGGATTTAAATAAATACTAATTATATTAAAACTTTTTTTTCTATTGAATGGAGCAGCACCCCTATGGGCATCTATTGACATGGGAAAACATGTAAACATAGTTCAACTACTTAGACCCGTACTGATTTATAACATGCTGTCTGCAGATAGGAGAATATGGAGCTCATTGACTTACCGGTCCCGTTGACGCCGCCGATCCGGAATGTCTGACGAGGATTCGGGTCTGCCGCGATTCACTAAGATCGTGCGTCCAATTTCCTGCATGTGTCGCTTCCCCCAATGAGGCCCGCCAGAGTTCTTGTGACACAATTTGCATTTTAAATTCCGCAATTTGTCTGAATCAGTCGGGTTGTCTGACGTCGATGCCCCCCTGATTTGTGTCGCCGATGCGCCACAATCCGATCGCGTGCGCCAAAAAGCCGGGTCAATTCAAGGCAAATCTGAAAAAAAAATAGCAAAACCCGACGAAAATGCGTTGTTCGGACCCTTAGTAAATGTGCCCCCATGTCTGCTCAGCTCTGCCTGCTCTAGAACATACATAATGGGGCAGATTTACTTACCCGGTCCATTCGCGATCCAGCGGAGCATTCTGTGCGGTGGATTCGGGTCCGGCTGGGATTTATTAAGGCAGTTCCTCCGCCGTCCACCAGGTGGCGCTGCTGCGCTGAAGTCCGCTGGAATGCCCTGAAATTCACCGGCCTATTCCTGAAATTTCAGTGCAATTTTCGTGACAATTTTTTTTTTTTTAATGCGATTTTCCGAATCCGTCGGGTTTTCGTTCGGCCACGCCCCGTCGCATGCATGCCGGCGCCGATGTGCCAAAATCGGATTGCGTGCGCCAAAATCCCGGGGCAATTCAGGGAAAATCGGCGCAAATCGGAAATATTCGGGTAACACGTCGGGAAACCGCGAATCGGGCCCTTAGTAAATGACCCCCAATGTCCTCTGTGCAGGCAGTATAATCTGCTTAGCTCCTCCTGCTCTATAACATGCTGCCTGCACATAAGAGACTATGTACAATCTGCTCAGCTCCGCCTGCTCTATAACATGCTACCCATAGATTGGACACTATGTAGGATAACCCCCTCCTAAACAGACTAAGTGCTTATGGCAGTGATGGCGAACCTTTTAGAGGCCGAGTGCCCAAACTGCATCCCAAAACCCTGCTTATTTATCGCGAGGTGCCAACCAAAAATTAAAGCAGTAACTTATTGCTCCCTGTTCAACAACTTTCAATCATATTGGCCTCCTGAGGACAGCAACACAGTAGAAAGATGGAAGATTTTCATCATTTTAGCTTCTTTCCAGTTTCCCTCTGTACACAGCAGGAAGATTCTTTGAGTCCTGTGTGGTGTGCTGCGGTGATGGCCCGGGTGCCCACAAAAAGGGCTCTGAGTGCCGCCTCTGGCACCCGTGCCATAGGTTCGCCACCACTGGCTTATGGCATCAGATTCATTCTGAAAATATTAAACAATGTGGAATTTGGTGCCCACCTGACTGCCTTTAGGACATGGGAGATCTAGCCATTTGGTTGTATATCATGGATGATTTTCTCTGGAAATGCACTAGGTTTTTGAAATTATCTAAAAGAAAAAAATATTTGTTGACCAGAGCAACCAGTCACATTTTATCATTTTCGTTTAGCATTTTTTCTCTTGGTCTTATTGATGCCAATAAAATTTCCCTTTTATCTTTACACCAAAAGCAATTGTGACATCAGGAAATGAAAAATGTTTATCTACTTCACAATCCGAAAATGTTATCCAGCAGCACATCAAGGAATCGTCTCTTCTTATGCCGTCTATTTTAACTATGAGGACAACGGGTTATTTACATTTAAAGGAATATAAAAAATACAGTCACATTCACAGGCAACATGTGATGGATCAGTAGTCACTGAGCAGATTGGATAATGTCCTATCTGCAGGCAGCATATTGCGGAGATGGAGCAGAGTTGATGGAACACTATGTACAATCTGCACATAGCAATGATATATTTGTATGTTCTCTCCGTGTTTGCGTGGGTTTCCTCCGGGTCCTCCGGTTTCCTCCTACACTCCCAAACATACTGGTAGGTTGATAAGTTTGTGAGCCCCATGGCAAGCTCTGTGTAGCGATGCGGAATATGTTGGTGCTATATAAATAAAGAAATTATTATTATTATTATTATATAAAGCATGAAGAGCAGAACAGATTTTACATAGTGTCCTATCTACGCAGAGCATGATATAGAGCAGGAGAAAACTGAGCAGTGTCCAATCTGCAGGCAGCATGTTATAGAGAAGGCGGAGCTGGGCAGATTGTACATAGTGTCCTATCTGCAGGCAACATGTTAAAGAGCATACTGAGTTGAGTAGAGTGTACATGGCATGATCCCACCTAGTGGCAGCATGTTATAGAGCAGGAGGAACTGAGCAAAATTGGTATGTGCAGTTATAACTTGTAATGTATTAGTTTGAGACGTCAACACGGGATCGGGAAGTGCTTAGCTTCTAGGGATATGACATGTGTTGGGAACGCACCAATGGGGGATGTCTGATGTAAGTATGGATTGTTTTGGTTCTGCCAAATAGACAAGATCCTCTATGGTAATCGATAGTGTATTTGGTTCTGTACAAGCACCAGAAGGGGTTACAGGTGCTGCCACAAAAATATAGACACCACTTTCTCACTTCTTAGATCCTACCTCACTTCTCACTATTTAACTACATTTACTCATCAATTTTCTGTCATATTTCCACTTGCATATTTTTCGGAGACTAAAAGCCGTGCACTAGCATTAAGAAGAAAGTTTTCTACATAAAACCTGACAGTGACGATAGGATTTGATTGTTAAGACTCTGGATATTTTGGGTTTGCTGACGGTTTGCTCTTGAAATGTGCATGTTGTGTGGAGGATGAAGTGTGTCGAAATTGTTCTTGACATGTAACTCCGCTGCTAAGACTTGGTTCCCTGCAGTGCCGAGACGTGTTTCAAACAAATCTCTTTCCCAATTCAAAGAGCAATCAGATTGACTCGAGCTCGGGGAATTCTTCTGATAGACACATGAATACAGCCTGGAGAGAAACAATATGGAACTCTCGTCTTCTGAATGCTTAGATTTAGAAGTTTGTGTTCCGAATAACTTTTATTCACCGTAAGAACTTCTTGTAACTTTAGTTCTAGATAAATCCTGCAAAGGAAACCTCCCGTTTCTCTTTTTTTCTTTGTTCATTAGTCATTGATGGCTAACAGATGTTTAAATGGAATATTGTTTTGTTCCATCACTAGAATAATTATTAAAATAGTTTTACATTTCTAATATCCAATATCTATATAACTGGTAACATCAGGACCCCAAAATTTTAATATAAACATTCAATCCTATCGGGTTGTCAACTTTCAGAAAATAATTGATATTGTTTGTGTAATGAAAAGTTTTATACAATTTTCCAATATACTTTCTGTATCAAATCCTCACATTTTTTTAAAATCTCTACTTGCTGTCATTCAACATTCATTGTTTACTTCCTGTGGATAAAAAACGGTCCGTCGTCATGTGATGTCACACAGGTGCACAACTCGTTAGTAATCAGAACTGTGTGTTATAACGATCCTTGCGGCTGTGTGACATCACATGACCATTGATATAACGAGCCGTGCACCTGTGAAGTCACATGATCAGGGATATAATGGGTGTGCACTTGTGTGACATCACATGACCAGGGATATAACGAGCCGTGCACCTGTGTGACATCAAATGACTGGGGATATAACGGGCTGTGCACCTGTATGATATCACTTGGACTGGTATTTTCCACTGAAAATAAACAATGGCACCTCATATTGAATGACAGCAAGCAGAGATCTAGAAAGCAAAATGTAATTAGTATATTGGAAAAAAGTTACATGGCTCTACACATCTTTATGACCATAAATATGCACAATCTTGGTGGGAAGACAAAATGGCACAGGGTTACCTTCTATACTGAGTCAGTAAGTGAGCGACAGTGAACGGATGAATGTTGTGCATCAGGCATGAAACCTCAGACAACAATGGCTGACAGACGTTTGTTCTCTATCCATCTTTGCAAATCAATTACACCTATATATGTTGACTTTTAACTCTCCAGATCTTTACCATTTGCTCTACATGTTTGACAACGAGATCCACTACCATACATTTTCGTACACATTGGGGGACATTTACTTAAAGTGTCGGTGTCTGCATTGGCTTTGTTACCGACCTGCTCTGGGAAAGAAGATACACATGTAATATTGTGTAGCTTTGCAGAGACGTTTCTGTCCCCGAGACCATTTTCTGTCCCCGAGACCATTTTCTGTCCCGAGCACCAGAAATGTGTCCAACAGTCCCTGCTAGACCAGTTTTCTTTTGGTCTACTTTCCGCCAGTTTACAGCGCCCAAAAATGGCTGTGACACATATTAATTCTGTCTGAGTTTCCACTCCGCCAAAGCCACACCCCTTTTCGGGGAAGAGTCGGAGCAGACGGAAAAAGTCATTTTTTCTGTCCCCGACAGCTAATAAATAGGTCTGAGAGCAGAACATGTGGTGAGAGCGCCACAAAACTGGCGGAAACGCCATAGTAAATGTCCCCCACTGTACTCTACATGGCTCCAATTACCTCTAGCAAAGATCCAGTGTCTGCTGCCATCCTTGCAGACAGAGGCCTTAAAATATTAGTTGATGGTCCTTATAATTAAACTCAACTGTATCAAACATATTTTTCAAAAATATATTCATCGTGGTTTTTCTTCCACCTATTTTTTCAGCTGGGATAAATAGAGAATGGGAAAACAAAATAATCTAAATGTTTATTTGATGTAGATAGAAATGGGTAAAATATTAAACAGGATTTAATTGTGATACCTATCAGCCAGCAGAGGCTGTAAAACCTGAAGTGCTGGGACCGGCTTTGCAGGATCAGTAATGAGAAACATATGTCCTTGGGGCTGTGATGTGGGGGGGATAATGGTGCACAAACTATTATACTGCATTCTGGATCAGGCTTTTAATGTATCTGTAATTGAAAACCATCTTCGTATTCTAGAAGTAATAGAAAAATATAGTTGCACAGTTCGTCCACACATTTAAAGGGACACTGCCAGGGGAGTTTATCAAAACTAAAATGGCCACAGATCCTTAAAGGGGTTGTCCAGGTTTTAATCAAAAACATTTAACCGGCCAGGGGGCGGACACCGCATTAGATTCAATACTGTAGTCGGCTTTCAGTAATGAAACCCAGCAACACATACTGGCCATCTTTCCCGTATAACCCTCACATATAATGTCCCCCATCATAATATCCACCCTTTTTGTAGCCCTCTATTTATATTGCACCTCGCATATAATGTCACATATAATTTTAGTTCCCTGCTTAGTGAGCTTCATTTATCCTCCCTCTTCCACTTATAATAGCTGATTTTTACCTGTACTTCAAACCCCCCCCCCCCCCCCATTACAGGTTTAACCAATCCCTTTGGCTCACATTCTGACGCCTGGTGGCGTCGCTCACCTCCTCCTTCTCACAATGGGGGTCATTTACTAAGGGCCCGATTCGCGTTTTCCCGACGTGTTACCCGAATATTTCCGATTTGCGCCGCTTGTACATGAATTGCCCCGGGTTTTTGGCGCACGCGATCGGATTGTGGCGCATCGGGGCCGGCATGCGCGCGACAGAAATCGGGGGGCGTGGCCGAACGAAAACCCAACGTATTCGGAAAAACCGCCGCATTTAAAAACCGAAAATGTGTCGCTTGGGGAGCGCTCACCTTCACCTTCTATGGGATGGTGCATTCCGGGGCGTTAAGATTATTTTCGGCGCTGCAGCGCCACCTGGTGGACGGCGGAGGAACTACCATCTTAAATCCCAGCCGGACCCGAATCCTGTGCAGAGAACGCGCCGCTGGATCGCGAATGGGCCGGGTAAGTAAATGTGCCCCATTGTGATCTCTCTCCCCCTCACACTGTGGTCCCACGCCTCTTCCTTCTCACATTGTGACCCTTCTCCCCCTCACATTGTGACCCCTTTCCTTCTGCCCCTCACACTGTGGTCCCACACCTCTTCTCGCATTGTGGCCCCTCTTCTTCCCCCTCATGTTGTGGTCCCTCCTTCCCTCACTTACTTCTTTTCCCCTGCTTCCTTCTCTGCCTCGAATATGCACAGATCTGATGCTGGTGCAATTACATCACATTGCACCTGGTGGTCTTTGCCACACACACAAGCAGAGGAACAATGATGATGAGGGGAAGCCAATAACTGGTCCCTGAATTGCCATCCCATGCAACTCGTCTGCTCCTGGAATATCCCGGACATACCGTCTGCCGCTCAACATAACCCGTCATGTCTGAGGTATTTCCATGATGGGAAACTGTGCTGGTAAAAATGCTGGCACAATCTCCTCAATCTGAAGCATAGGTTTCTTTTTTCTGCTTATGGTTTATTTAAAAAATTTTTTAATCTTTATTATTTTCTGATAATTCTATTATCTATAAGTATTCTTTCTGTGAAATCTGAAATCGGTGCCTATAGAGTGTTCCTTTATTTTGTGGTATCGGCACATTTTAGGATTCTACAAAATGGCCACATCTACTATGTTTTACATTATTTGTTTTATGTCCAACTCAACATATTTTCTCTTGCGACATTGAAAACCTAACTGATGTGAGGAAAGTGTTAATTTGTATTGCTGTTGTCACAGGTGGTAACCCACAGACTGGAATTCATAGAATGGATCAGCCGGAAGAAAAAGAGATTGCTCCGAGCAATGAGGGCTTTCAGTACAGAATGGGCCTTAATGACAACAAGGCAGGAATGGAAGGGCTGGATAAAGAGAAGATCAATAAGATCATAATGGAAGCCACAAAAGTGAGTGAATATGGAACGTTTTACATTATCCTAGAGAGCAAATGTTTATCACCATGTGATGGTATGCAGTAATTGGTTGTCTCAGTAAATATGCAAGTTTTAATCGAATTCTCCACGGTACTTTAAGAATTTTATATTTTATTTTATATTACTTTCTTTAAGGTTCATATTATCTGTGCTCTTCGATCTTACTATGGTCACGGGAGGACAAATGGCTGGAAACCTTTTAGAACCTTTTTGATTCTATGTTAATAAGAACTTCCACAGAAGAGGGGAGTAAAGGACCAGCAAAGATATGCATTAGCCTTAAAGGGGTTTTCCAGGAATAAGCGTAATTCATATTCTAATGGGTCATTAAAATATAAGCTAATATGTAATAAGTTCTTATTTTGCTTCCGTTAGCAGAGAAATGCGTGGACATACACTGCAGTGAGAAATTAAAATACTACAGGCCCTTTAGTTATTCCATTGATTTTGACCCTGTGGAGCAGACACAGGACAGAAGATGGGTGCTGTGTCATTACATGTCCTGCACCTGCCCGGGCAGGTCATGTGATCACCTCTATGTTTGGCTATAGCCGGTTGCATGCAGTGCATCCAGTATGGCCGGTATTGTGGTGAGATGACATCTCAGTGAGGTAATGTGCAGTGATGGCAGTTACACACATCATTACTATGGTAACAGAGCAGGACAGTCTGTTAGATCATTACTGGGATCAGAACATAAGAGGGAGGAGCTGTAACTGAGAACTGAGGGATCATGGGAGTTGTGGATGGTGGCCATTTTGGAGATAACTCCACTTATTTTAGAAAGCCCATAACATTTTGTGAATCATATATTCAAACTATTTACGCTTAATTTTTTGATTAATGACATTGAAAGTTGTTGTATTCATTTATTTATAGCATTATAGGTTTTTGTTACATAAATACAGCATTTCACAGATGTAAGTCCAACCTGTCTCTATCAGACATTGTGTACACAATTTCAGTCAGATCCGACCAAATATCAGAAGTCCAAGGTCGGCATGACACATTGGGGCTCATTTACTAAGGGTCCGTTGGAAGCATTTTGGTCGGGTTTCCCGACGATTTCGGTTTTGCGCCGGCTTGTACTTGACAGAAATCAGGGGGATGGTACCAGGTAAGTAAATCTGACCCATTGTTCTCCTGTCTGAAGCTACTCTTTGCTCCCTGCCCCCACCCTTCCATTCCAAGTTAAGCTCTCATACAGACTTCCTGCCGAAAAGGAGCAGCACGAGGAGAATAAAGCTACAAGCTACAGGCAGATAAGTTCTTTATCCAGGGAGAGGTTAGGGAGGCATATAGAAGAGATATGTCTATGTTATGGCTGTTAAAGCGGAGCTGAGAATGACATGTGTTGTATGGATCTCATCAGGGGTGTACCAAGCCTGTCTGCTGCCTGAGGCGAGCCATAGAGAGACGCCCCCCCCCCCCCCGCCCATATATGTAATATTTCAGGGAGTGTCAGGACCAGATCCATCATATTGGTTTGGTGTGAAAATAAAGCAATGCAAAAATGCATACAGAGTACCGCCCTGTAGTATTTAATGCATACAGCATGCCGCCATGTAGTATAAAATGCATACAGAGTACCGCCCTGTACTATTTAATGCATACAGCATGCCGCCATGTAGTATAAAATGCATACAGCATACCACCATGTAGTATAAAATGCATACAGCATACCGCCATGTAGTATTAAATGCATAGAGCGTACCACCATATAGTATAAAATGCATACAGAATATTGCCATGTGGTATAAAATACATACAGCGTCCCCCCATGTAGTATAAAATGCATACAGCACCCCCCCCATGTAGTATAAAATACATACATCATATTGCTATGTAGTGTAAAATGCATACAGCGTATACGGCATGTAGTAAAAAATACATACAGAATATTGCCATGTAGTGTAAAATACATACAGCGTACCACCATGTAGTATAAAATGTATACAGCATATCGCCATGTAGTATAACATGCATACAGAATATCGCCATGTACTATATAATGCATACAGCATATCGCCATGTAGTATATAATGCATACAGCATATCGCCATGTAGTATAAAATACATACAGCATATCGCCACATAGTATAAAATGCATGTAGCGTATCGCCATGTAGAATAAACCGCATACAACGTGCCACCATGTAGTATAAAATGCATACGGAATACATATATACACATGTAAACACGTACATATACACATACACATCACATACATATACACATACAAATCACATACATATACACATTACATACACAAATCACATACATGTACACATTACATACACAAATCACATACATGTACACAAACATATACACATACATATATACATTACATACACAAATCACATACATGTACACAAACATACACATACATATATACATTACATACACACGACATACATATACACATACATATACACACATACATGGACACATCACATACATATACATATATATATATATATATATATATATATATATATATATATATATATATATATATATATATATATATATACATTACATACACACATCACATACATATAAACAGATAAACTTACTTTATTTTCTTTTATTTTCCAGGAAGGTTCTCCAGGAGCGGGGGAGGGGGGGGCTTGGGCGTACAAGGGGGGGGGGGGATCCGAGCAGAGGAGGGGGGGAGCGGAGCGGAGGAGGCCGGGAGCGGAGCAGAGTGGAGGAGAGGGGGAGGACTGAGCGGAGGAGGGGGGGAGGACTGAGCGGAGGAGGGGGGGAGGACGGAGCGGAGCATAGCGGAGGAAGCGAAGATGAAAGGGACAGAAGGAGCGGAGCAGAGTGGAGGAGAAGGGGGAGCAGAGTGGAGGAGAAGGGGGAGCAGAGTGGAGGAGAAGGGGGAGCAGAGTGGAGGAGAAGGGGGAGCAGAGTGGAGGAGAAGGGGGAGCAGAGTGGAGGAGAAGGGGGAGCAGAGTGGAGGAGAAGGGGGAGCAGAGTGGAGGAGAAGGGGGAGCCGAGCGGAGGAGGGGGGGAGCCGAACGGAGGAGGCCGGGAGCGGAGCAGAGTGGAGGAGAGGGGGAGGACGGAGCGGAGGAGGGGGGGGGGACGGAGCGGAGCATAGCGGAGGAAGCGAAGATGAAAGGGACAGAAGGAGCGGAGCAGAGTGGAGGAGGGGGGGAGCGGAGCGGAGGAGGCCAGGAGCGGAGCAGAGCGGAGGAGAGGGGGAGGACGGAGCGGAGGAGGGGGGGAGGACGGAGCGGAGCATAGCGGAGGAAGCGGAGATGAAAGGGACAGAAGGAGCGGAGCAGAGTGGAGGAGAAGGGGGAGCCGAGCGGAGGAGGGGGAGAGCGGATATGAACGGGACAGAGGGAGCGGAACGGAGCAGAGTGGAGGAAGCGGAGATGAAAGGACAGAAGGAGCGGAGCGGAGCAGAGTGGAGGAGAGGGGGGGCGGAGCAGAGGAGGGGGAGAGCGGATATGAACGGGACAGAGGGAGCGGAACGGAGCAGAGTGGAGGAGAGGGGGGGAGCGGAGCGGAACAGAGCAGAGGGGGTGTCAGCCTGGGATGGTGGTCAGGTGGACGGCAGGACAGGCCGGCGGGCGGCAGCAAGGTCCGGTTGGCGGCAGCACGGGTGGGGGTTCCAGCGGCAGCATAGGCAGACTGGCGGGTGGTAGCATGGACGGCCGGGCGCACAATGCCGCCCCTCGTCCAGCAGGTGGCGCGCCGCCTGAGGCGAGATTCTCAACTCGCCTCATGGCAGGTGCGCCCCTGGATCTCATCCTCACTCATTTCTGATCTGCCTCATCTCTCTCTGTGTCAAATGCTAGTGAATGTTCAGAAGCTAAACTAAAGTGTATATAAACCCGGTACCCTGATAATCTAACCATATTGTCAGCTCACAGCATCTCATAGCACAGATGAATCAGGAAGTGTCTGCTTTGGAGAGTCCCCACCCACACTCTGGGATTTTGCACTGACCAACCTAGATGAAGAGTGATAAAAGCTAAAACAGCAATAAAACTGAGTAAAATTATAACGTAAGGGTTTAGAAAATATCTTTATTGTGTAAGCATCCCTAGGGGGCAGAAATATGAGAATTGAATCATTTACAGCCTTCTTTTCCATAAGGATCTGCACAGGAATACGTAATCGATTGAAAGATTCTTAATTGTTGGTAACAAACCTTAATTCCTATTCCTGATGATCTTGATTTTTTTACTTCTTAATCTTCATTCATATAAACGCTTATCTGATCATGCATTTGTTGTGTTCTTTGATCACTGCTTCACAGCTCCTCCCCTCTGCTGGAATATCCAGAAGCCTACTACAGCTCTTACTCAGAGCAGAGGGCAGGGACTGTGCTGTGAGATCTCAGTCTGCAGTGCAACACAGTCATACAAGACAAGCTACACTCCAGGAATCTAAATGCATTTTTCACAGTTCTGCTGCTACTAACAAAACACTGGTATTACATGGATTTTCAGGGCTACTGTCTACAGCTTTATATGTTTAAAACCGCTGACAGGTTCCCGTTAATGTGTAAAATCTCTGTAAGTTCTAAGTTGTGTAAAAAGAGAACCGTATGCTCAAATGATGACTTACATTAATTTATTTATTACAGGGTTCGAAGTTTTATGACAATGAACTTAAGAAAGATCAACAAGTTAATCAGCGTATTGAGAAAATGTTGCAGCAGAAAAATCAGTTGACCAGTTCACAATTAAAGATGGCTCAAGTCCAGGTACAGTGCTACACGAGAGAAAAAAAAGAGAGAAAAAAATTATATATATATATATATATAATCAATATATCAATTTTTGATGGTAATTCTGCTACAATATAGGGCAGTGATGGCGAACCTATGGCACGGGTGCCAGAGGTGGCACTCAGAGCCCTATCTGTGGGCACCCGGGCCATCGCCCCAGCTCACCAGACAAGACTCAAAGAATCTTCCTGCAGTTCCAAGCAACTTAAAAGATGCTGCTTTCAGTCAAACTTTGATACTGACTTCGCTACTTGGGACTGCAGGAAGAGGGAGAATGAGTAGACAGGGCTGAATTATCTTTGGAGGACCTCCTGCTGCAAATTTTCCATCTTTCTACTGTGTTGCTGTCCGCAGGAGGCCTATGTTATTGAATGTTGTTGAAGAACAGGGAGCAATAGGTCACTGCTTGGTTGGCACCTCTCAATAAATAAGGGGGGTTTTGGGCACTCGGCCGGTAAAAGGTTCGCCATCACTGATATAGGGCATGCCCCTTTTTTCCCTGTATGTGAAAATAAGGCTACATACACACGAGTATGGCCGGCATACATCAGGGAGAGGAGCAGGGGATGAGCCCAGATGAACGGTACATGGTCATTCCCGTACGGCGCCGTGAGGCCATAGAAGTGTATGGGGGACGTATATACACATATATACATCCCCCATACGTTTTTGTGAATGTAGCCTAAATTATAGAAATGAAAGAGCGGTTTTAGCCTGATGCTTACTCATTTTATTGGAAATTTAAAGGGGTATTCCCATTTCAACAAGTAGTGGATATTGTTTGAATAATTGAAAGTTTTACAATTTTCCAATATACTTTCTGTATCAATTCCTCGTGGTTTTCTATAGGAAGCTTCATTGTTTAATTCCAGTGGATAGAAATCTGACCATGGTCACACAGGTGCACGGCTCGTTATATCACACAGCTCTGATTACTCTCTGATACTAATGAGCCGTGCACCTGTGTGACCATGGTCAGAATTCTGTCTACTGGAAGAAAACATAGAAGCTTTCTCTAGCAGGACAGCAAGCAGAGATCTAGAAAACTGTGAGGAATTGATACAGAAAGTATATTGCACATTTTTTTTTTAATGATGCTAATGAGCCATAAAGGTTGTCTAGGCAGGTGTTACCAGAGCCCCTTTGTGCTGTAGCTTCACACTGTGTAGGAGCACTACCCTCAACCCCAACTCCACAAGCACTTCCTGCAAAGTGTAACATCCTGTGAAGCTACAACATGGAGGGTCTTTGGTAACACCCAAGTAGCCCTTCTGGTTCATAGGGATAATTGTGAAAGTTGATTTTAGTAGGAAGGAGGCCATGGATAACAAATCTAATACGATTCACACAGTCTAGTGCCTTGATCTATGAGTAAGTGTCCCTGGTTGGGGCGAATGGATTTCCTTTAAAGACTGGGCACGAATAAGGGTAAATACAATCCCCTAATAGGGTCACCCATATTTTCTAAAGTATGTAGCCGAATGTGATGTGATACATCTGCAACCGTGTCCGGTGGACTACCGAAGGGGAAGGGGGTAGTGCGCTATTTACTGGCTAACAATAACTGATATAAAAAACTGATTGATGTGAGATGTGAACTGGCGCTTATAGTTCAACAATATACCTTAAAAAAATAAATTATTATTACTCTCAACCAATAGACTTTTTGTCGCCTTATGTTGTCATCAATTCTTATCTCCCATTTGGAACGCTGTATTCAAGCCCTTGTACTTTGTAACTTGATTTTATTTTGTTGCATGTTTTTTTACTTTTTACTTTTATTTCACATTTTGTTATCTTGAAAGCAACAAAGTCCTTCTCCACACACTGCTCTGTCACACTTGGTTACACAGATTGTACTCTGTCACAAACCTCAATCTATCTGGTGTTTTTGTTTTGCCCGGCTTGCTGAAAATCTTGAAGGTCAAGGTTTAACAGCACTTGACCGCCAGCCACCAAATAGATCTTCCATTGTTCGTGTGAGGAGTGTGCTGTAAGCCAGTCATAGGTTCTGGTCATGCTTGGATCAAGAGTTTTATGAGTTGTGAAAATCATAAGACAAAGCTGGAATTCATACAATCAGTAATACCAGCGTGAAGAAGTTCTCGAAAACAAGTCTGAACCTTGTAGCACCCAGAAGGTTCAACAAAGTCCAATATGTAGATTTGTTTAGGTTTATTAATATATAAATATACAAATTAATGTATTTATTACCTTATCAGCATTGATAAAGTACATGGATTGCTATGATGTGGTTTGTATCTACATGTAATCCTAGACCTCTTATCTGGATTCTGAAATATACATTCTCAGGCGATGTCAAAAATCTTGGTGAGGTCTGGATATTTGTTGGGTATTTGCTAGTACTGCTACTTCTCCTGTTGGAGACGTATTAACCGGGGAGAGACCTGTCTACGAGGCTGAGCTGGGTGGAAAGAAGCCATAGGGGAGCTACCAAGCAGACACTAAGTAGGTCTTACAAATCTAAGTTCCCCCCCAAAAAATGTATCACTTGACCGTTTTTTTTTCTTCTCTCAATGAATAGGTGGAGAAAATGACTCTAGAACTTGAGCGGAGTCGGGACTTGAGCCGGGCTATTGTACATGTTGACATGGATGCATTTTACGCAGCAGTGGAAATGAGAGACAATCCTGAACTGAAGGACAAACCGATGGCTGTGGGTTCCATGAGTATGCTGGTGAGTCTATGGCATCTATTACATTGTTGTTCTACATAGCCATTAATGAATGAATAAACAGAATGAATGTATTGCTGGTTGCATCTTATCTTGTGATGGGGGTTGGAGTATGATGAGGAAGGTGGACAGGACCGCCACTAGGAAATTTGGGGCCCCTGACTAGAAAATTTTTGTAGCCCCCACCAGCGACTATTCCCACATTGATACATAACATTGTATATACAATTTTGTTTTTGACCAAAACATTTTAAAGCCATGACAAGCTAGACTCTTTTGACCGGACCCTACTCTACTGCACATGCCCACTCAGAATATAGATGGCTTCTGCACTCAGTATATAGACAGCCCCTGCACGTGCTCACTCGGTCCATAGACAGCCCCCCCTCCCCAGTCCACAGTCGCCCCCCCACCCCCATATCACAGTAGATGGCCACCCTTTACATAACTCCCCCCCTCCTTTACATATACTCCCTTTCAGCTCCCCTTCTACCCGGCCCAGCTGCTCCATCTTCTCCTCTTACGGTCCGGGCGCATACTCCATGACGTGGCGGTGTCGCAGCCGTGTGACATCATAGCATAATGGCCCGCACAGTGCATATACTATGACGGGACACGTCCGAGACACTGGCGTGTCATAGTGATGCCCCCAGGTCGGCAGAGGAGAAGACGGAGCTGGGGAGAAGAAGCGGAGTATCGATTTTTTATTTTTTTGCTGGGGTAATTTCTGGGTACTGTGAGCCCCCCTTTTTATTGGAAAATTGGGGCGCCCTTGAACATAGTCCCACTACACCCCCCCATGATGGCGTCCTTGGGAGTGGATGGTGGGTTGGAGTGCCTGTAATCTTATATGATATATGACTATTCCTTTTTGCCTCTTCTCTCAATTTTTTTTTTTCGTCAAGTCCACCTCAAACTATGTCGCAAGAAGGTTTGGTGTACGTGCAGCTATGCCAGGATTCATTGCAAAGAAGTTGTGTCCGAATTTACAGATTGTCCCAGTGAATTTTGACAAGTATCGGGCAGTAAGTAAAGAGGTATGTTCTGCAATGGGAAAAACATTGTACCTTTTAAAGGTATAAGATGGCACTAAATCCTATTCATATTATGTCCATATAACCCCCTGACTCGTTAACAGACCTTTTGTCTGGTCATCCCTAAAAAGAACGGAGGTTACAATTCAATGTCCTAATCCAGAGTACAGCCACATATGTTAGTTTTGCCTTAGTACTTGAGCCTTTTCCAGTTTTTTTTTATTTTTTATATCTATTTTATTTATATTATATTTATATTTATATTAAATATGTTTATAATTTAAAAAAGTTTGCTGAATTGCAACTCCCAGTGTACCCTGATACCTACACGCATGACTTGTAATAGTTTTAGAACAACATGATTGTGAACACCATATAAAAGTATATAAATATATATATATATATAAATAAATATATCATTTTTTATTTTTTTCTTTCAGATTCGGGAAATATTTTCTGAGTATGATCCCAACTTTTTACCCTTGAGCCTTGATGAGGCTTATCTGGATATCACTGATCATTTAGAAGAACGACTGACTCGGCCTGAGGATCGGAGAACATTTACTGTTAAAAATGGACACGCTGAAAATGGAGACCCTCCAGCAGGTATAATGTCAAATAGTTATTTTCTTGAACCACTGAAATACACTAAATACACCGGAGCCCCTGAGGCTCACTTGCATATTTTTTAAAAGTCCTATTTAAAAAAATATAAGCCATTAACAGCAAAATGAGGAACAGATCCTGTTTCAGAGGGCACACGCCAGTATGTAAGTATGGACTAAAGCCGCTAAATCCGTGTGGCCGATTTCCCCCAGTGCACTTGGAGATGGAGTTGAAATTGTCCGAATGACCAGATCAGTTTTCCAACGTTCTGCTAAGCGCTTCTTTAAATGGCAATAACTCTGGAAAACCTTTATATATAATAACAATTTTACAGTGGTTTTTTTTTTCATGACATGTGAGTCTTTTCCTTGATAGGCTAGTTTTATTAATTACAAATTTTATTCTTTATAAAATTAGCCAATAATTGACTACAAATGTGAAAAAATAATAATATTTTTTTTTAATATGTACAGCATTATTCCATCACCCCTTTCCCAGGTTCAGCTACAGATTCAGAGGGTGCAGGTACTTCTGCAAAGTGAAAGTCTTTCCTGAAGCTCCTTCTATATTCTGCCTTCAGCTGACTGACTGGGGGGGGGGGGGGACTTCAAACACCTATATTTCCTGAACCCTTGCACATAGTAATGCAAACACAGGAGAGTCTTCCCTTTTTAATATCATAGAATTGCAAATGAATCGGTATGTATATCGATTCTTAAAGTTACAATCGGAAATGGAAAGTTGTACATAAAAACCATTATTTATTAGTACTACTTTAAGGGTGGATATCTCTGGTTCTGTGAATTGTCCTTATACAATACATTTGAAAGGGGAGATTCTCTTGTTTAAAATGACAAAATTGTGTTTCTAGGTGCCAGGGCTCAGGAGATATAGCTGTTTGAAGTTGCCCACTGTCATGGCATTATATAGAGGTCCTTTTTGAACAGGGCATTTGCAAATGGGACGTATATAGCCATATGGCAGTTATGAAGGGGTTATAGGACATCTACCACCAGAGATAGGGATTGTAAATCAAAAGCAAAAGGCTTTAAAAATTATGCAAATGACACTGAGGGGCTCCAGGCTCTATTAACACCTCGGAGCCTCAAACTCAATTGCATTATCATTTTTTTTTTTTTTTTGTACAAACCATGGCATAAGAAGCTAAGGAAGCGCAGATCCTGCCAGAGTGGACACACACCAGTATGTCAGTGTGCTTGGTGTACAATCCTTCATCCTCATGATAATGTCCTTTAAATTGGTCACCAGGTTTGGGTGGCATTTTGAAATTTTAATATTTTGTGTATAATTTGGATGACTCTGATGCTACCAATTTTGCCATTTCTTAAAAATATTTCTCAACTGCTGGTGTGTCTAGAAGTGAAGGCCAAGTGTGAACCAGAAGAAACGTGCACATCACCGGTTCTTTTTGAAGACAGTCCTACATTTTTGCCAGACCAATGTCATGACTTCTCCAGGCAAGATCTCAAGTGTGAAAATCAAGAACGGCCACAGGAAAATGTGTTTGTCTTTGGAACATCAGCAGAGGAAGCTGTAAGGGAAATGCGATTTCGTATAGAACAGAAAACCACCCTGACTGCCAGTGCTGGTAAGGGTTAATAACTTTCATTGCCTCCTCTTTCACTGAACATAACCATGATGAGACTGACAATAATACTCTAGACTTCTTTCTACTGTCCTGAGCTAAGTTTCTTTCCATGTCGGTGGAAAAAGTCTTCGCTCTTTAGTTCATTTTCATGTTGTTAGAGGTTTCAGCTGAGTTTGTTTCTTTTGTGATGAATCTGGACATCATGCCTGGATGCTCACATGTAAAACTAGCCGAGCAGCATGTCCATTCTCCCCTATGCTACATCTGACAACATAATAATGCTGTATAGGAAGAATAGACTCTACTTACCTGGCTGTGGTGTGCACAACCAATCAGGATTCAATCCTCTGCAGAGGGAGAAGACTCAAAGGGATTTCCACACTGATACATTTTATTTGCAAAAGGCTCAGAATGCTGCTAAAAATATGTAAATATGTACATCTACTCATTGGTCTCATCTGGTCCTGGTCCATCACATTCCCTTGCTGATTTCCCTTAGCACACAGTCACTGCTCAGCTCCTCCTGCTCTATAACACGCTGCCTGCTGATAGGACTCTAAATATAATGTTCTTAGCTCCCCCTGCTTTCTGCAGATACTATGTACATTCTGCTCAGCTCCTCCTGCTGTATGACCTGCTGCCTGCAGATAGGACACTACAATCTGCTCAGCTCCTCCTACTATATAACATGGTGCTTCCAGATAGGACACTATGTATAATCCACTCAGCTCCTTCTGCTCTAGAACATATTGCCTTCAGATAAGGCTCTATCTAAAATCTTCCTCGCTCCACCGGTTATGTAACATGCTGTCTGCAGCTAGGATGACGTATAGAATCTGCCCAGCTCCTCCTGCTCTATAGCAGATGAGACCTTCTCTACAATCTGCTCAGCTCCTCCTGCTCTATAACATTCTGCTGTATTATCGTGGTGACGGGGTTTCTTTAAATGTGCAATGATTAATATCCCTTGTGGTTAGTCTCCTGTAGAGTTGAGCAGTGGAGATCCCAGTAGGGAACACTGTACTCAGCTTATCGAGTAGCGATTGTTGAAAGCATAAAACCCTTTAGAGGATTACATTGAAACAGAATATGGGTATGTGCCACTAAGCACTACAGCAGTAATAAATAATTTTGTACAAGGGCTTGTTCTGTGTTTTCTTTATAGCACAATTGACTTTTGCTGTATATAAACACTGCGGAAATATCTGATATTTATCACTAGGGTTTTATCAGTGAATCTCTGTACATCACAGAACTGGAGATTATTGGTTCCATATAATGGATTGTCATAGACCATGCATCATCCTGTAGTCCTATCTCCACAGAGCCATAACTCTATACCAAACCAGTTCTTCCAGAACTTCCACCTCCTGGACTGGTTCTGATATTGGTCTTGTTACAAAGAATTTTAGCAGTGACCAAAATGCTTTTGCATTTCTGTAGATCCCAACAGAAGACTGGTTAGGAAGCTTTCTAAATTGGTTGCCCCCACAGCGGGGTAGACGAGTCTTATATTACTGTGCACCAAGTATACAGCATATTGGGGCTCATTTACTAAGGGTCCGAACGGCGCACTTTCGTGGGGTTTCCCAAATATTTCCGTTTTGCGTTGAATTTCCCTGGGATTTTGGCGCACGAGATCGGAATGTGGCGCATCTGTGCCAGCTTTCATGCGACAGAAATCGGGGGGCGTGGCCGTCGGACAACCCGATGGATTTGGAAAAACTGCGGAATTTAAAAAACGAAATTGTGCGCACGACCTTAGTGAATCCCGGAAGGCCCAAATCCTCGTTGGACAATGCGCCGCGGGAACGCACCTGGAACGGGTAAGTAAATGTGCCCCATTGTGTCCTAGTTTCTTAGTGGTTCGTCAATCTCTGCAATAATTGCCAGATCTCTGTTTACACCAAATTTTCCATTTGTTGTTTAACATTTTTTGAACAGACGGATCCGGATAAACAACCCCAGCGCTTTATACACTGCAATTGTTAAGCTATTACTAGATCGTTGGCCGAGTTTAATATTTGGCGACTTTAAAAACATTTGTGTTACTCATCTTTAATGCCTTCTGAGCCATTGATTTAAACATTGGACGAGTAAGATATAAAGGTCATTTCCTAACGATTTTCTATTTTCAGGCATTGCTCCAAACATGATGCTGGCCAAAGTTTGCAGCGACAAAAACAAACCTAATGGGCAGTATATAATCCTGCATGAGAGACAGGCAGTAATGGACTTCATCAAAGACTTGCCGATCAGGAAGGTACGATGCCGTGGGGGGAGAAGACCATGTATGAACATGATTGCTCAGTATGTCACACATAGGGGGGAATTCATTAAGACTGTGTTTGCGTGGGTTTCCTCGGGGTCCTCTGGTTTCCTCCCACACTCCAAAACATACTGGTAGGTTGATTAGATTGTGAGCCCCATTGGGGACAGGGAACAATTTGGCAAGCTCTGTGCAGGGCTGCGTAATCTTTGTGCGCTATATAAATGAATTATTATTATTAAGACTGCTGTTTGGAATGCCAGTCCCCTACAGGCGTTCCAGCGCTAATATCCTCTAAAAAGGGACAGACAAATGTTTTGACTTCCGTGGGAGAAGTTTCTTGTATATTGATAGACCTGGTGGCCACCAGGAGAGAGAAGCTGGTGGAACACGGTGGGTGCGGACGCCCTACATAACAAAGACCACCTCAGTCGCATATCTAGTACTGAACATATAATACTTCCAGCATATTTCTCATGTAGTGTTGTGAGCGGTCTGTCGGATTGACTTGATCTATGGCAGCACATCTGGCTTTTCTTAGATGGGGGCCAAAACCCAAGTTCTCCTGGCAGCGTGGAGGCCTCATGATATGTAGGAGGTTCGCTTCACTTTTTTTTTTTCTTTTAATATTTTGTTATGCCAAGTCATCAACATTCTTCATCCAGGGAAATTTCACTGCGGGATCCCTGTTTGTCTTCACTTCTATTGGAGTGGGTGAAAGGTGGATTAACTGATATGACAGATATTATAAGATCCCCACACACAGTTTTCTGACCGCAACCCATCATGTATTCCTGGCATGTGTTGTAATAGTAACAACACCAAAATTATTCATCCGGCCTGGTATGAAAACACAGTAGGCTTTAGCAAATCCGTTTTTTTTGGAAGATACTGTTCTTGTCAGCAGTAAGTGAGCTACACCCTATGTAGCTCTGCCAGCCATCTGTATACTGACAATTGTGTTATTACTGCAGGTTCCAGGCATAGGAAAAGTCACGGAAAAAATGTTACGAGCACTTGGAATTACAACGTGTACTGACCTTTACCAGCAGAGGGCGCTGCTCTCACTATTGTTCTCCGATACTTCCTGGCATAACTTTCTCCATATTTCCCTGGGCCTGGGATCCACACGCATAGAAAGGTGAGTGCGGTATTAACTCTTGTTCATACACACTCTATTATCATGTTCCACACAAGTGTCCTATCCTTTGGAGATCTGAATGGCGACCTTACTTTTACGCACCATGGCTGCCCTATAGACCCAAAGGTACATAGTACTATCTACTATGACCAGGGATATAAGGAGCCTTGCACCTGTGTGACATCGCATGACCAGGGATATAATGAACCGTGCACCTGTGTGACATCACATGACCAGGGATATAACAAGCCATGCACCAGTTTGACATCACATGACCAGGGATATAACAAGCCGTGCACCTGTGTGACATTACATGATCAGGGATATAACAAGCCGTGCACCTGTGTGACATCACATGACCAGGAATATAACGAGCCGTGCATCTGTGTGACATCACATGACCAGGGATATAACGTGTCGTGTACCTGTGTGACATCATATGACCAGGGATATAAGGAGCCGTGCACCTGTGTGACATCACATGACCAGGGATATAACAAGCCGTGCACCCGTGTGACATCACATGACCAAGGATATAACATGCCGTGCACCTGTGTGACATTACATGACCAGGGATATAACAAGCCATGCACCTGTGTGACATCACATGACCAGGAATATAACGAGCCGTGCATCTGTGTGACATCACACGACCAGGGTTATAACAAGCCGTGCATCTGTGTGACATCATATGACCAGGGACCAGTTTTTATCCACATGAAGCTTTCTGTTTAATGACAGCAAGCAGAGACCTAGAAAACCATGAGGAATCAATACAGAAAGTATATTGGAAAATTGTATATAATAAGTGTTTATATATTGGGGTCCCTGTCCCCAATGGGGATCACAATCTAAACAACCTACCAGTATGTTTTGGAGTGTGGGAGGAAACTGGAGGACCTGGAGGAAACCCACACAAACATGGAGAGAACATACAAACTCTTTGCAGATGGTGACCTGGGTGGGACTAGAACCCAGGACTGAGTGCTACCCACTCAGCCACCGTGCTGCCTTACTATCTTTTCATGACACAATTTAAATTATTTGCTGAAGCAGGATAACCCCTTTTTAGGTTTTTTTTTAATGCAGCCTCTGTCATCGCTTATATGGAGAGTTTTGAGACACTAAACCAGCAGTGCATATAGACCTGTGGTTCGTTTAGTATCCAAATTCCTCTGACAGGTTCCTTTTGAGTTACATTTTATCAGGGGATGCAATTCTCTTCAGATTTCCAGTTTCTTTTTACCGGTATAACTATAGGGAATATCGAATGAAATAATATTTTATTTTAAGGAATTGTTTCTTAAAAGTGTTTTCCAGAATCTCCTATCCTCTGGAGATAGATGCTCTCCCAGCAATTAGGGTCCCCACTGATCTTGAGGGTCCCAGCATCCTCTATACGAACAAGCAGAGGGGCACGTGCCTGGCCACCACTCCACCGATAGAAGTAGATGGAGTAGTGGTCATGTATATGCACTACCACCACCTTTATGGGGGGGTTGGAAACCTTCATGTTTGTGAGGATTTACAATCTAGAACAGTGATGGCTAACCTTTTAGAGCCAGAGTGCCCAAACTTCAACTAAAAGCCAGTTATTTATTGCAAAGTGCCAGCACAGCAATTTAAGCAGTAATTTATTTCCAATTTTCAATTGTTCAGCCTCCTAAAGACACCAACACAGTTGAAAGGAGGAGGGAAAATTCGCCTATCATTGTAGGAAGATTCTCCAGGAAGATTCTTTGAGTCCTGTCTGTTGAACTTCATTCTGGG
Organism: Engystomops pustulosus; assembly: GCF_040894005.1. Lineage (NCBI taxonomy): Eukaryota > Metazoa > Chordata > Amphibia > Anura > Leptodactylidae > Engystomops > Engystomops pustulosus. The sequence goes on along the minus strand of NC_092411.1, from coordinate 37,591,131 downwards.
GTGATGGCCTGGGTGCCCACACAGAGGGCTCCGAGTGCCGCCTCTGGCACCCGTGTCATAGGTTCGCCACCACTGATCTAGAAGAATGATCCCCCACAGATGGTGAAAGCTGCATACACTACTGTTATATGTAAGGATTTATGATGTTCTTCTCCCATGCCCCAGACCGCTCTCTCCTCACTGTGGGATTTCGAGCTCCAAAAACTGTTATGATATATTAATTCAAAACCAGATAACAATGGATGGAGTCACTGGATCAATCAAATCTTGAGCAATGAGAGGGCTGACATTTTATTTTCCTTTTCCTTTAGAGACGGAGAAAGAAAAAGCATGAGCACAGAAAGGTGTGTACTCCGTATGGCGAAGCATGTGGTATCGGATTTTTTGGTATTCTTATCAGTGACTGTTTCTTGGTATAGTACGTGACAGATCTTTGTTATTACTCAAGGATGTGTGACCCACTAATCACAGGTGCCGTCATATCACCCATTGTGCAGAATAATCTGCCTTTACACACTACTGTGTGCAGGATTGTAAAAATGTATTTATAATTTCAATCTGTAATTTTTGATTGGAAATCTGTATTTGTGTTTTAAACTATTGAAAGTGGTCAAGGATGCACATGTTAGACATATGTACAGTTGCAAGGGGGTGCTGTTTACCTTTTTAATGGATGGAATTGGTAATGAGAGATGACCGACCCGTGGTCTCAGATCGGGTACAGCATTCGGTTTGGCCATGCGACCTGAACGCATTGCCGGAGTGTGGCTAAACAGCCAATATGGCAAATTGATGTTGGATTGGCTGTTTTGCAGGCAATATGTCCAGAACCCAAACTGAAACTACAAGTTCGCTCATCTCTACTGGTAATGGCTGGCAATCCCACAGATATAAATGTGTTGGGTGGTGGTGGAAGAGCTATAATGTATCGGGCTATTGCTCTCAGAGCTGCAGAATTGAAGGACTGCTACAGATGGCTCATAGACAGCATGGTTTTGCATGTTCAACTAGTTGCCCCATTTATTTACTGGGGTTATCCAGTTACAACAAATTAACCCTATTCACAGAATAGGGGCTAACTTGCTGATTAGAGGGGGTGTTCGTGACGGATCATAAAAATGCTGATCCGTTGCACCCCAAAGGAGGGAGCGGCAGGTTGGTAATGCCACAATACTGCTCAATTCAACAGACGAAGATGGCTTAGAAGGGTGCTCAGCTTTCTCTGTCAACGCCATACAGTTAAATAGAGAAGTAAGGCGCATGTGCGACTGGCTGCCCTGTTCATTTGGGGTACAACAGACACCCCATTCTCGGAATTCATGGGGTCCATCACTAAGACCCACACGATAACCAAGTTAGCCCTTTTTCTTTAATTAGACCTAACTTATGTGACTGGATCCATTCTCATGACAGATATGACTCTCAGCAGTCAAATAGGGAATTATTTGAATTGTATGGAACTAAAATATAACTATTTTTACATTAAATCAATGCCCTTTAGTGAACCATATACTCCAAGACTTTCAACAGGAAACAAATGTATTGTCTCTTTTTATGGGCCTGAATATGAGAATTCATGCTGTGAGAGGGGGGAGAGAGCAGCAAGAGAAACACAACTGATTGTCAGAACCTATTGCACAGCAAAAAGAGAAAATAACCTTTGGACAAATATAGACCTGGTCTTGAAGTTCAATATATTTAATCATAGATTCCATCAATAAACATTGTATATAGTGTGTATTTGCTATAATAATTTGTCTTTTCATTTGTATGGTAATCAATTTCAGGACATTCAGTGAAATTAGCTCTGCTGAGGAACAATATGAGCTGTGCCGGGAGCTGTGCAAGGATCTTGCAGAAGACCTCAGTAAGGAAGGATTAAAGGTTTGTGAAACTATTTTTTAAAGGTTTGGTTCTATGAAATGACATATATATGGATGCAACCAAATCCAGCAAATTCTTTTTGTGTTGTACTTAAAAGAAACCTACCACTTTAAAATGACCCTTCTGACCCATAAATACCTTTAGACAGCTCAGAATGAGCTGATGCGGGAACATATCTTGAATAAAAGCAGAAACCGCTGTATTAATGTAAAAAGTGTTTGTTTCCGTATCCAAATCGACCTTCGGCGCTTCTGTGTGTGTCACACAGCGCGCACCACGATCCTTCTCCTCCCTACATGGAAGCGACAGTTTGTCACGTCAGCGCCGCTCTCATCTATAATTTTGTCTTGCCCGAGAGCCGGTCACGTCACAGAGCTCTCAGGCACACTAGCGCATGCGCACCACCTGCTCTCGTCGCGCCTCGGCCAGTTTCCATTGCGGCTGCATAGGACAACTCACCCCCACTGTCTCCTTCCCGAAGCCTCACGATACTACGAGGCTTCGGCGGTACTTTGTGCAGCCATAATGGAACTCGGCTGTGGCGCAACAAGAGGAGGTGGTGCACATGCGCTAGTGTGCCCGAGAGCTCGGTGACATTACCGGCTCTCAGGCACATCAAAATTATAGACGGGAGCAGCGCTGACTGGACAAACGGTCGCGTCCATGTAGGGAGGAGAAGGATGGTGGTGCGCGCTGTGTGACACACAGAAGCGCCGGAGGTTGATTTGAATACTGAAGCAAACACTTCCTGAGCTGTCTAAAGGTATTTATGGGTCAGAAGGGTCATCTTAAAGTGGTAGGTTTCCTTTAAAGATTTCACATAAAGGATTGGATGCATTAAAGGGAGTCTAGCAGCTTCCAACTGCATTATGTAGGAGCCAGTGCTGATCGTCAGTGCTGCTTGTACACCCTGAGCACCTTACAGTCCGATTTACAGATGAGTTAGTTCTCTTTTGAACTTGGTGGTAAATATGGAAACCTCAGTCAGTCAATATTTGTTAGAAAAACATGACTGCAAAACATGGGCTGAATAATGTAAACTTGGCGTTGTTCACTTCCGTAAGACTGAAACACACCAAGCGCAACCCTCACCAAAATGTTTGGTCCTAGCACCAGAAGACACGGTCTGAAAGGGTAAAATGAAAGTGTCTTTACAGGGATTCGCATAAAGGTTTCTTATTAACCACAGCAAGAGTGGGATGTAATTATAATAACTGAAGCCCTTTACTTTCTCCCTGCTAATGTAATCAGACACAGAGATCGCTAATATAATAACCTTACCTTCTATTCACCGTCCGTTTTGTTTTATTCTGTCGCTAAAAAGGAGCCTGTAATAGAAAACTCTGACGCAGGTGTATACTGGGCTCTTATGCAGTTTTGTGATTATAGCAGCCTCTGCGCTGGTGCATGAAGGCAGTGTGAGAGGATTGTGACTACAGGAGCAGAGTCTGCATCATTATCTACTAAGTCTTGAAGAGATGGCTTACACATAGTAGTCGTAATCACAGCTTAAGTGGTTTTAGTTTGTATTTGTTGTTTGATGACTTTGTAAAGAAAATCCTGTTCACGGAAAAAAATCTGTTTTGAAACTGACTTTTACCCTACTAAATTCCTAGTCCCCTCAGGTAGGGTATGTAATGTACTTTCTAGTATTCCCTCTTTCTTGTGAAATCTCATTTGTTTACCTATTTAAAAAAAATCTCCTCTAAAATCATGCGTGGAGAAGAGTCATCTTTTGCCTGAGAGGAGTCAAGTTTAGAGGCTGCAGGGGAAGTGTCACATATTTGAGGCTCATATTTTCCGTTCTAGAAACATGCTACTATGTCATATTATAAGAACTGGATCTCCATCCGCAGATGACATTTTTAACTGGAACTGTCTATATCTCCGGTTCTGTAGCTCACAGTACCACTCCACCTGAAGCCTGTAAACTTGACTCATCTGAAATAAAATATGACTCTCCTCTGCTCATTTTCACATAAATTTGGCAGAGATTTTTTTTATAGAACAAGTGAGATTTTACACAAAAGAGGGATTTCTAAAAATAACATGTTATACCCTACTTAAGGGGGAAATAGTTTAATGGCATAAAACCTGGTGATGGGTTCCCTTTGTTTGCCCCTTTTTCTATTTCGTTCTATTACCTCGATTCACACTGTTAGCTGTGCTTCTTCCCACACTTGAGGAATAGTTCTCCTCAAGGATTGTGTTTATGTTTTACTTGTCTTGGTGCTTCCTCTTTCAGTTGTTTTATACATGTCCAGTAATTTCCTGCTTTGCACTTTGAGGGTTCTCTAAGCATTTATTAGAGTTAAGTAATAATATTGTGGCATCTGTTTGGAGCCATAAGAGTTCAGTCTATGGGTGGAACTTCCAGTTTCCATTATGGCTGTAACTTCCTAACCTGTACGTGAACTTTCACTCTTTGGCCAAAAGCAACAAACTGGAACCTTTTGTAGGTCTCTAAGCGGCCGTCTGCTTCCTATATTGTAGGGCAGAACTGTTACACTCAAACTCAAAAATGTGAAGTTTGAAGTCAAGACCAGAGCATCCACCGTGTCCTATGCCGTCTCCACAGAGGAGGAAATCTTTTCTGTAGCCAAGGACATTCTCAAGGCAGAAATCGATGTGGCTTCACCGGAACCTCTACGGCTCCGACTGATGGGTAAATCTAGAATTCAATACAATGAAAGTTATTTGGGATGACCCGAGCTGGTTTAAAGAAAAAATTAAAAAATAAGCACATTTTATATAATTCACGTGTTGCTATTCCCTTGGTTTTATATGGATCTGGAGGCCTAATACTCTAGGCATGTAAAATAGGAATACAATAAGATCCTCCCATTTGTAACACTTTGCAGTTTGAGGTCTCCGCTTTCTACATTTACTTAATGGGGTTGTTGGGTATTTAAAATCTTGTCGCTATTTTTATGCGAGACCCGTAGTGTCGACATGAGGAAACAATTTCTTGATGGAAATTTTTTAAAAAATACAATAATTTTGAAAAAATGTAGTCCCAATATGTGGATTTGTACTTTTTCAGCCTAGGGCTGACTGTAAATCTATTAGACTCCACCTCTGCAACTCTTCTCACCGCTGTTATGGGAAGAAAACCTTGGGTTGGACATTTTCCAGCTTTATCTACTCTGATATTGTGTTGTGATGGTTTCTGATCTTAGCATAGCAGGCTCTATGTTTTTGATTGTCTCCATAGAAATTGGATGCGTTTATAAGCCTAAGATTTTTTTTGTAAAATCAGTTTTACTCCAGACAAAGTTTAAAACTATAGTTATAACTGGAACACAAGTATCTGGCTGTGTTTTTATGTTGTCATAATTTGGCTAAACAATCTCTATAGGATAGACTATAAATAGACTATAAATATACCAAAGGACAGTCCTGCAACCCCTATTCTGGAAATGACCCCACAGATGCAGCTTTGGGGCTTAGGTGGGCACTTTCATATTGACCGTAGCTTTATTTTTGTAGCTTTCGCCAAAAATATAACTTTTTTTTTGGAAAATTAACAGTTCAGGTTAACATAAAATACCTTATGTAATATAATACTTACATAATATATCATACTTTTATCACCTATTATTAGTCCTTTCCTGCCTCCTAAACTGTTCAAGTTACTGCTTTGTCTGCAGTGGAGAAAGACTTTTACCTTTATATTTTTTTGTGCAGGAGGAGTCAAGCACTTTATGCATAGACATGGGGATACGAGTTTCTTTTGTAAATGAACAGTTCAGGTTAATATAAGATATTTTGTAATCTATGATACCTTTATCACCTTGTATTAGATCCTCTCCTGCCTGCTAAGCTGTATAAGTTACTGCTTGTCTCTGTCTTCAGTGGATAAAGACTTTACTATATATATCTATGGAAGAGAAGTCAAAGAGTGGATGCATAAACATGGTGACATGCTACGTAAGAGAACATATTTAGCCATTTTAGTATTATTCCTGCAGGATTTAGCATGTAGGAGTATTGATGTGTATTGAGACAGATCTCTTACTATCTCAACCAAGATCTCTGTGCTATTTCAGTCCTCTGCTCCTCTCTGAAGGCAGATCTGAGCAGTTGACTAAACAGTTTAGCAGGCAGGACAAGAGCCCAAACAAGAAGTTAGACATTTTTCCGTAAATTATATTCTAATATTCCGTGTTGACATTTCTTTCTACTATTCTTGCATTTTTAAGGTGTAAGAATTTCTGGATTTCTCTGTGAAGATGACAAAAAACATCAGAAAAGTATCACTAGTTTCCTGGGCTCAAATAAAGCTGTGAAGACTATGTGCTCAGGAACAGCAGACCCCAAAGCGACACAGAATCCGGCGCCTCAGAGGGAAAGCTTCTTCAATCAGAAACGTGCGGCAAGACTACAAGGGCTGGAGCAAGGGTCTACAAGTAATGCAGTCACCAGCAAGGAGCAAAATGTGACACATTCATCATCCGAGCCGCAACCGGACATCACTGAAGTAGACCAAATTTGCCAGGATCCTGATTTTACATGTCCTATTTGCATGATGAAAAAGAGCGACTGGAATCTAGAAGCGTTCAATAGACATATTGACCAGTGTTTGAGCAAATCGCCGACTTCCGGTAACGGTGAAATCCTAAGCAAATGTGAAGATGTATTTGAAAACTGTAGTGATAAAGCCAAAAAAAGTAACAAAGGCGTCGGAAAAGATGTTCGTATAAAGAATCTTAAAAACAAAATGGTGACGCTGGCGCCATCTGACGACATGGATGACTTTGTTATTGATAATAACACAATGCACACGCTCCATGACCAACGAGTAAAGAGCGACTCCTGCAGAGACAAAATTATTTGTGAGAACTCTATGGAAAATGCTGAAATAGAGGGGGATGTAGGGGGTAAAACCACGGATGAGAGTAAATGTGCATCATCACCATGTACAGCAACATGTAGTGAAGGAGCCATCTTCATCTGCCCGGTGTGTAACATCCAGCAAGATACTTCAGATCTTGCCGTGTTTAATAGACATGTCGATGTGTGCCTCAATAACGGTATTTTGGAAGAGCTCAAAGGACAAAACACCAACCTGGATCCAAAACATCCAGTCAGAAATGACCCACAAAATGGTAAGCGCTAGACAGAGGACATACTTTATATTATCAATTATAAAATTATGGAGAGCTACGGCTCAGCATTCAATAGTCTCAAAGTGTGAGTCCAGCTGTATTTATAAGCAGATCATTAAAGGGGTTTTCCACTTTTAGCCAATAATTGATATGGTTTGTGTAATGAAAAGTTATGTAGTTTTTCAATATACAGGCAGTCCCCTACTCCCCTTACAGACGACCCCTAGTTACAGACAGACCCCTCTGCCAACTGTGACCTCTGGTGAAGTCTCTGGATGTTACTTTAGTCCCAGGCTTCAATGCTCAGCTGTAAGGTGTCTGTGATGAGGTTTTATTGATAATCCTTGGTTCCATTACAGCTAAAATTTTGAAAATCCAATTGTCACTGGGGCAAAAAAAATTTTTTTGTTTGGAACTACAATTATAAAATATACAGTTTCGACTTACACGCAAATTCAACTTAATTACAAACCATTGGACCCTATCTTATATGTAACCCGGGGACTGCCTGTACTTTCCATATCAATTCCTCATGGTTTTTTAGATCTCCGCTTGCTGTGATGCTTTTATGTTTACTTCCAGTGGATAGAAATCTGTCCATGGTCAAGTGATGCACTCGCAGGTGCAGGAACGGTTACTATCACAGAGAGTAATCGGATCTGTGTGATAATAACGCCTTATGCATCTGTGTGACATCACATAACCACGGACAGACTTCTACCTACAGGAAGTAAACATACCAGCCTCCTATAGCAGCACAGCAAGCAGAGATCTACAAAACTGTGAGGAATTCATACAGAAAGTATATTGGAAAACTGTATAACTTTTTAATTTTCATTTCATTGTAACTTTTCATTATGACTTATTGGCTAAAAGTGGACAATTGATTTAACATCAACCTCCCTCACCCCTCAGGAAAATTGTTGTGAATGATTTATAGCACTGTATTAGAGGATGAGGGTACTTAATGGGTTTTCCCCACTAACTAAAGTTAGGTCTACTGCTGTTGGGCTCTCAGTGCTGATACCCCCAAAGATCGCGTGAATGAGGGGTCCGGTTGACCCCTCTTCGCTCCGTCAGATTAATGCAGCAGACAGCCGTGCATGACCATTCTGCTCCATTAATCTCTATGGAGCTGACAGAAATAGTCTGACGGAGCCCTTGTTTTCACCATCTCTGGTGGTCTCGTCACTGAGACCCCCATTGATCAGCAAGTTAGGCCCTAACTTAGTTTTGTGGGAAAACCCCTTTAAGTCAAGCCCTTGACAAAGAAATCTGTATCCGAAATCAGTATTGTGATCCCATGCAGCAATGTAACATGTTCCCAGATATAGAATGGCTTTCAACCTTCTTCCTGGCATTATTAACAATTTATTATAGTGTATGTGCTTCCGTAATCCATAAACTTCCATGTAATCTCTCTGGTCCATGTTACCCGTCTATTATTAGTGGTTTTTCCTTGCCCGGCCATCAGCTATAATAGGGTGTGTGTGTGTGCAGATCCCGAATGTCTTGGGAACTGGCCGGGACCTTTGGCTGCACCTTCCTTCTTTAGGTGAACGCACCATTACCAGTGCAATCTGTAAACATGGCACGCTGCCCGGCACACAGACAAAAGTCCTAGGGAAAAATAGCAGATCCTGCCAAGACTTCTCTCTTCAAATAAAACTTTTACTAGCCGCTAGACGTTTACTGCGCAGCTATTAGATTTTACAGCTGGCAGCCATAAGAACAGACATTCTCTGTGTAGTTTACGTATGTTGTCTTACATATACAAATATATGCTGTGGCCATGTACAAATCACCGAAATGGATACAGTACGTGACATTTATCAGAAGTTTCTGAGGTATTTTTTTTACTATTTAGTTGCCCATGGAAACCAATCACAGCTCAGCTTTAACTTTATAAACAGCTGTGGGAAAATGAAAGCTGAGCTCTGATTGGTTATCGTGGGCAAATAGAACACGTCTGCTCTCAGACACTTCTGATAAATCTCCCCCAGTATTTGTAATGTACAATATTCAATATCTCCTGAGGAAGATTTACAAAATTTACTTTAAAAAAAGAAACTAACTAAACAATTACCAGGAACCAATTACAGCAAAAATTTTTGCAGTGGCTTTAGGATGTGAAAAATGTGCTGTGATTGGTAGCAATGAGCTAATTTTAGGACTGTTTCTTTATTTCTTATACCTTTTTTTTTTTTTCTTAAACCAGGGATGGCAGTCAGGGGAAACGCTGGCAATAAATCCAATGCACGAAGCAAACGGTAGGTTTCTACATGATTTAGTCTTCTCTGTGCTATACTATACATAACAGCCTCCAGAACTTTTCTTCATGTTATCACCATCAGAGAAAATTTCACAGGTGAATCCCCAATAATAACTGGGCCCCCAGCCCCTGTATGAATTATACATGACAATTTACATAAAAATATTCAATATAGAGCATCTCAACCATTCAATGCATTCATACAGTAATATCAATAGATTAGAAGCATTGTGGGTATGTATTCCTGCCCTTAATTGAAATCAAGTGCTAGTCAGCAGGTTGCTGACAGGCGTCCTAGCACCATGTCTATGGTAAGGGCTAATCAAAAATCTTCTATGATGTTAAATACTTTTGTGTAAAAACTACAAAAGTGCTTAAAGGCAACCTACCATTTGATTTGATGCATTACGAACCAAACATACCTTGAGAATGCTGTAGCTACACTAAGGCAAAATCATATCTCGTTTTATACCTGAGTTGTGGTTTTGCTGAATAAACAATTATAAAATTCAGGATCTTGGGAAAGCTGGGTGAGGCTGGCTGCCTATATAAAAACATTACACACAGAGCTTGTCATTACACATGGAGCTTAGTCAAGACATGACTAATCAACCGGAGTTGGATCACTCATGCACTTCAGCTGGGGGATGGTGCAGCAATTGATTATTCTGCCTTCAGGCACAAAACAGGGATTGCATCATCCTGTGCAGCAGTGCATACTTAATGGGGCACATTTACTTACCCGGTCCAGTCGCGATCCAGCGGCGGGTTCTCTGACGCTGATTCGGGTTCTGCCGGGATTCACTAAGGTCCGTGCGCCGATATTCACTAGGTGTCGCTGCTGCGCCGAGGTCCGCCGAAGTTCACCTGCTTTTTTCTGGTGTATGTGAGTGCTTGATCTTGCGACACAAATGGCTTTTTAAATTCTGTGGTTTTTCCGAATCCTTCGGGTTGTCCGGTGGCCACTCCCCCCGATTTCTGTCGCGCGAAAGTCGGCGCGATTGCGCCAAAAATCGATCGCGTGCGCCACAATCCCGTGAAATACAGCGCAAAGCGGAAATATTCGGGAAAAACCCGACGGATTCGCGGCTGCGGACCCTTAGTAAATGTGCCCCAATGTGCTAGGAAAAGCACTGAGCACAGGCAAAGGAGCAAAACCACTCAGCTCAGGGATTAACCAAGATATGATCCTGCATCAGTGTAGCTACAGCATTCTCAAGGTATGTTTGGTTCATAATACATGAAATCAAATGTTAGAATTTATACCTTTATTGGCTAACCATAAAAAAAAATAATTTTAAGCTTTCAGGGCACACAGGCCCCTGTATCAGGCAAGAATACAGTTGAAGTCCTTGCCTGATGAAGGGGTCTGTGCGCCCTGAGGGTGCGGTCACACGTCGCGTTTACCGCATGCGTTAAAAAAACGCATTGGAATAGCTGGAGAGTGATTTGCCTAATTAAACACCTCTTAACACTTGTGTTTACAAAACGCATGCGTTAACCGCGATGTTAATGCATGCGTTAACAATGCGTTAACAACCGCATGCGTTAACCGCGATGTTAACGCATGCGTTAACAATGCGTTAACGGTTGCGTTTTGTAAACACAGGTGTTAGCAGCTGTTTAATTAGGCAAATCACTCTCCAGCTATTGCAATGCGTTTTTAAACGCATGCGGTAAACGCGACGTGTGACAGCACCCTGAAAGCTTGAAACAATTATATGTTTTCTGGTTAGCCAATCAAGGTATCACTCCTTAAGCACTTTTGTAGTTTTTACACAAAAGTATTTAACATCATAGAAGATTTCTGCACTTTTCTCAACATACTACTAGTGAAAAAAAAATAGTGTCAGCAATGTTTTAGGCATTTGGGAATTGTTAATATTAACATATAGCTGTACAGTGTTGGGCCCCAAGGATGGAATTTACTGGTGGATCCTGTTTGCTGTGAATTTATACCAGTTTTAGTAATCATGACAGGCAGCACGGTGGCTGAGTGGGTAGCACATCTGCCTAGCAGCGCTGGGGTCCTGGGTTCAAGTCCCACCCAGGTCAACACCTGCAAAGAGTTTGTATGTTCTCTTCGTGTTTGCGTGGGTTTCTTCCAGGTTCTCCGGTTTCCTCCCACACTCCAAAAACATACTGGTAGGTTGTTTAGATTGTGAGCCCCATGGGGACTTTGCTCAGCAATGCGTAATCTGCAGGCGCTATATAAATAAAGAATTATTATTATTAGTGGAGATATGCATTTCTTCGGACAGTTCTCCTTTATGTTTGATCTCCTTGGATGTTTCTAGTAACCTTATATTTTATGTTTTTTTTTTTACTCCATCTAGACCAGGAGCTGCACAGCAGAACCCAGCTTCTAAGAAAGCCAAGACGCAGCGCTCCAGTCTCACCATAGATGCCTTTTTTAAATAATATTTTCATATTTCTAAACAATGGGACATGTTTCCAGCACAATTACATTTGCATTGGATTATTTTACTATGACACTTTAAGAAAAGACTTCTCTTCCACCATGTAGTTACCCATGTGGTTTACCTACCTCAGGATGAGATTATTCCACTAGCAGAGGAGAAGCCATATTTTGGTGATCTGTTTTGGCAACCATGTCGTTCTGATCCGTTTTGACATCCATAGGACTGTAATGGATTGCACCAAACCGATTCCGACAAGTTCCAGGACCACCGATGCATGGACACTTAGGACATTGCAATCCAAAACCAGTCCACTTTCCTTATATTATGATTATTTATTTGGCTTTTTGTCCTGTATAAGTTATTTAAATATGTAAACGTTTTTGTGATGTTATTTAATAATTAAGGAAAAGAAAAGGAATATTCTTATATGTAGTATTAAGTGATTTTCCTCAACGTAGTCAGATTATTTTTTATTCTTTTTTTTGAAAGTCAGTAGATAACCCTATGAAGGAATAAAGAAATATTTTTATCTCCATAGAAGCTCAGGTACAAGGCCATCTAAACTGGTATAGATTGGGCTCTGATGTAAGATATTAGAGCATACCTGTCTATTCCAGTAATGGGGGATTTGTGCATTGAATGGAACAGATTTTCTAAATGCTGAGAATTTATTTCTTGCATAGAAAATGAAGTTTGCTGAAACTTTGCAAATACTATATTTTTAATATAAGTTCTTTTTAAAATTTATTTTAGATGAAGATATGTTGAATCCTTGTTGCTATTATCTTTTTTTCTGTTTTCTTGTTCTTTCAATATTTTTTTCCTGCACAAAGTTGGAATTCACAGACTAATATAACAACCCTCCAGAAACCAGTCTGCACTTGGTCAGATACATGGACTGGTTTTGCAGTGCTGCTCTATTGAAGTGAATGGGGGTAAACTGCAATACCACACATGAACAGATGGGGTGCTGTGTTTATGAAGAAAACAGCATTGTAATAGTAATCCTGGACACCTTTTGAATTAGACTTAAGCTATGATTGTTTTGTCTGGTGCACTTCACAAGGTACCTGTCTGAAGCAAATCTAGTCCTCCGTAGATTATTTATTTGTGGAAATAATTTTATGCAATACTTTAAACGCTGTGTATTTATTATCTTTCTAATTTATAAAATAAAACAATAATGTTTTAATTTAATGGTGTCATTTGATATTTTTATATTGCACAATTTGTTTTGTTATGTAGATTATTTTATCCTGTTTTTTTTTTTTAATATTTCTTCCAGCTGTAAACTATTGCATGAGAAATATCATTTGTAAGATGCATTATGCATACATTTTTGTTTACCAGGAATTTCCACATTTCCAAGCAAATACCCCCCAAAAAATCAATTTACTAAATTCCCAAAGCTCCAGAATAATAACAATTATCTGGATGTCAAAATACGCAATAGGGCACATTTACTAACCTGTCCGACGGAGTTCTCTGAAAGTGCATTGTCCGGCGATATTGCACTGTGCCGTGATTTCACTAAGATCGTGCTCCCAATATCCTGCATGTGTCGCTTCCCCGCTCAGGTCCGCCGGAGTTCACCTTTTTTTTTTCATGGTGCATGTAAGTGCATTGTCTTGCGACACAATCCCAGCGCAGACAACTGTTAAATACCCGTCCAAGCCGTGCAATCCCTGAAAAAGGTCCGATGAAAGAGAGTAGCGAGACCCTTAGAAAATGAGCTTCAGTGACTTGTCTTTGTGCAATATACAGTACCTTGTGATGGGATGGGCTTGTATCTTTTTACATTTCCAAATAAAACTTAAATTTTACTGGTGTGTGGATATTTAAATGGGATGAAAAAAATCCTGATTCTGACGTTTTAACACATTCACGCTGGCAAAAGGGTTTTGCCTGCTACCTCCTCTACATTCAAGTGTGACTCCCAACTTTGGTCCAATGTGATTTAGAAAATTTTGGGTTGACAAGGGAACAAGGATCAACAATAAAGCTTCATTGCATACACCGTACAGTATATCACTGTAGTCAGGGGATAAAGTTCAGTTAATTACGGGTGTCCAGAGAGGTCACAGAGGTCTTTTTGTAACTAGGAGTTCTTAAAGGGAACCTACCACCACATATCTATCGATAAAGGTAGATCGGGTGGTAGGTACATCTATATGACGTGAGGATAGCCCTGAAAAGGGCTATCCTCACGTCCTATTGATGTACCTACTACCCGATCTACCTTTAAAGGAAACCTACCACCACATATCTACCTATAAGTCAAGAACCACCTGTACATTTGTTCTGGTTATTACAGCTCAGCCCTGTTACCTGAATTGGGTCTAAAGCACATGAACCACATTTCACAAACTGAACACTGGTCTGGGATGGAAGTCCATGCATCATAGTTATACATGTTGTAAGCAATATCCATGGGAGCTCTGCGCCATACTTATAATCATGTACGACGCGCTGGACAGTGATCCGAGATATAGAAAAGATGCCACATTTCCACAGCCCAGTTTTCTTGAATACCTATGGGGTTTTTTCTGCAAAATTCCCTAACAAGAACCTGTTATTAATTGCTCGCTGCATATTTCAAAGTCTAACGAAAAAATAAGTATTATTGAGAGACTGTGAAGCAGCGAGACGTGACTTTCATTATCAGGAATTGCTTGTCCACGGGAACAATACCCACATTCTTTATGGGGATAAATATTATTATTGGAGGCTGCTACAGATTTCACTCCCATATTATAGGGATCAAAGAAAGAGTCACATCACGATCCCAGTGAAAGGACTGGTGACTTGTCAAATATTAATCAATTGTCATATTGAAGAGAAACTTCCAAATGGATCCACTTATTATTGTTTGTTTTGTAAAATAATAAGCTGCAGGTTGATGGGATATCTAAGCCTGCACTGCTGCCCTACAGGAGGAGCCGCAGACTACAGGCAAATAGCAAATACACTTTAGATCAAGGTATTTAAAAGGCTATTCCCACGAAGACAGGAGTCTAAAATACTGTACTCAAGATAACAAAATAACACATTGGGGGGCATTTACTAAGGGCCCGATTTGCGTTTTCCCGACATGTTACCCGAATATTTCCGATTTGCGCCGATTTCCCCTGAATTGCCCCGGGATTTGGGCGCACGCGATCGGATTGTGGTGCATCGGCGCCGGCATGCACGCAACGGAAATCGGGGGCGTGGCCGAACGAAAACCCGATGGATTCGGAAAAACCGCCGCATTTTTAAAAAAAAATGTGTCGCGAAATTTGCACTTACCTTCACTCAGCCCGTCTCGGTGTATTCCAGTGCGTTCCGATGCTCTTCAGCGCAGCAGCGCCACCTGGTGGGCGGCGGAGGAACTGCCTTAATAAATCCCGGCCGGACCCGAATCCACCGCAGAGAACGCGCCACTGGATCGTGAATGGACCCGGTAAGTAAATCTGCCCCATTCTCTAATTCGACAAAATAATAAAGTACTGTAGATAAACTACCATTTAATCTAAGCACATTGTCAGCACACAGCATAGAGGAATCATGAAGTGTCCGCTCAGTTAGTGCTCAACCCCAAAGTAATGGATTAGAAATAGTACCTTCCTTAAATAAATCCCTCTAGTCCACATAGCTGCTAGTATCACATTGCATATGTCAGTTCCATCTTCCCTGTAGCTCCTTCTTCCTACTCCTTCATGAGTCTGGACTGTCCTTTCGTGTCTAGAGTCCATAAAATACAGTATGATAAGTATGTGTTTCAATCCATATGGCAAACTTTGTCAGGCTATAAGAGCGAGGTACCTTCTTACCGCGCAAATCCACAGTCCATGCAATCAATTAATACCACTGACACTGGGCTATAAGCTGCTGCTACTTATAGCAGAAAAAACTTCTATTTTTACAAAACTTCCATCAAAATATTCACCATGCAATCAGCATAAGGCTACATTCACACTGCCGTTGCCCGCCAGTATTCTAATTCCTCTCAAACAGAGATTAAACATACTGTATACACATCAGCAAGTGTGATAAACCAATAAAAAAAACATTTTGCTATAGTTTTTCTTAATTTTTTTTGCATGTAGATTCATTTATAATAAATTTGCATTTACCGATAATTTTACCATTAAATTTTTTGCCAAATCTAATTTTTGAAAAGTTTGCTCATCTCTAGCCCCAATATGTAAGTAAAAATTTACCAAATATGGTCTCTAACTTTTAGCACTATGTGACTTTGATAAAAAGTTCTTGATTGTTTTTCTTGAATTTTAGTGTTTCCACATGTGATGCCGAAGGGGATGGTGATCATGATTGATCTAAGAGGTGATGTGATTACCGTCAAAGCTATTGCTGCCCCATCACAGTGTAATAACCTAATGGCTAAGTGGGAGAATAGCTGCCAGACAACATTTAATAAGGTAACAGTGTTGATCTGGGTAGACACGTGGATTGTGTGCTGCAGCTGCAGCCTAACAGAGAATCATCACCTGGCAAAGAGTTCAGCAGAACAGCTGTCTCTTAATCTGATAAATTTTTAAGTGTCTGTCACTTAAATTTTTATTAATAAATTATTATTTTTGATATTGTGTCCCCTGGGTCATGGGTGCAGTGGGGTATAAAGGAAACCTTTCATCTCAGATCTACCTATTAAGTTAGATCCGGTGGCAGGTTTCTCTAATAAATGCAATTGGAGCCCTTTTCAGGGTTAATCTTTCACTGGCCGATAAGTTTGCCTAATATGCAAATTTTTTAAAGAGGCTACTCGGGAGTAGGGAAGGTGGAGCTGAAGCTACATGGCGCAGCTACTGCATGTCCCAGTAGCCTTATTCGATCCACCTACCCAGAGATGTTCAGCGCTCAGCTCCTGGTGGCTGCACGCACTGGTCCGCACCCTGCATAAACCATGTATGCAGAGCCAGCAGCTGCGTGTACTCGGCTCCGAAGTCTGAGCTACTGCGCATGCACTGTAACTCCGGCTTTGGAACCCAACAACGGCAGCCGCAAGCTCAGCACGGAAAAGTCTGCGCACCTGCCAGTAGCTGCGTGCAGAAGATATAGTAGGAGGACCGAAAGACGCTACTGGGGCGCGGAGTAGCCACGGCATGTAGCCTCAGCTCCGGCTAATTTTCATATTAGGGCAAGAAAAGATTTAAAAACTTATCGGCCAGTGAAACATTAGCCCTAAAAAGGGCTGCAATGGCATTTATTAGAAGAACCTGCCACCGGATCTACCTTAATAGGTAGATCGGAGATGTTAGGTTTCCTTCAATTCCCTTGTATATTCCCACCTATTGTGATGTTACCTTCTACATTTTGGCTCTTATCATCCTCCCTCTTACCTAATCTGCTCTTTACTTTGATCTTTAATGAATTCTGTCTTACTAGGAAGATGGACAGAAGATCATCTACTTACTTCCAATTCTACCTAATTAGAATCTCTATTCGGAGGGAAGGACGGGCAATAAGTCACATAGGGGGACATTCATCATTGACTTTCTGACAGAAAACTTTGTTTCCTTTGCTAAGCCTATTGTGCCCTATTTATGAATTGTAGGTGTTACAATATCGATTACTTTTCCTAATGCTGTTTTCCGTGCAATTTTTGCAGCACACTTAGGCTGCATTCACACTGCCGTATGGGGGACGTATATGCGGGCTACGTATATGTGGGCTATATACGTCCCCCATCGACGGCAATGGACGCACGGCGCCCTACGTGCGGCACCGTACCACTCCGAACCCCGTGAAAAGATAGGACATGTCGTGCCGTGGATCCTGTTCCTCTATGGAGAGGGAGGGGGGTGAGCAGCGCTACTCCGCCCCCCCCCCCCCCGACACCGCCATGTGTCCGCCGTGCTACAGTACCGCGCGTAACGGCGGTGTGAATGCAGCCTTAGAGCTGCAAAAATCTGGTCTATGGAGTTCTAGTTCTCCTTCATGAATGTGGAGACACTTCTAATCCCTTTTGGGTTCTTGCTCCACTTTCTTCCATCCCAGTGAAAATTTTAGCCTGATTTGTGCACCAAAAACACGGACCCTGCACCAAAATTCATCACATGCACCGCATAATCTAAATGCATCACAAGCACAGAAAGCATTGAATATCATGCCCAAAGACAGGAAAGATGAGTTTCTAAAACGGTGCTAAAAACAACAGGATTTACAATGTATTATTTTTAACATCTGCATTAAAAATATGTAGTTCTTTGATGAGAGGCTATAACCTTAGTTGGAACATATAGGGGACATTTATCAGAGCTTTCGACCCATCAGGAATCGCAGTTATTTCCCCCTTTACACCCCCTACATGCCGGTTGGGCGTTCTTGCACCGCACTTGGGCACTATCGCCTGCGACCTTTTAGCCCTGAACGG
Organism: Engystomops pustulosus; assembly: GCF_040894005.1. Classification (NCBI taxonomy): domain Eukaryota; kingdom Metazoa; phylum Chordata; class Amphibia; order Anura; family Leptodactylidae; genus Engystomops; species Engystomops pustulosus. The sequence continues at coordinate 37,573,068 of NC_092411.1, read as the reverse complement.
TTGATGGAATTTTACACCAGAGCAGCCCCCTGCTAGATACATTGGGTGACTGGAGCCTCCTGATGTATCCGCTGCGGCAGAGGGGCGGGGCTTATATCATACACTGGTGCAGGACGCATAGGTGTATGATAAATGTCCCCCATAAAGTCGATATAGAACTGGGTTTGGCTGCAGGGAATGTGCACAGCTATGACAGTTCAGATTAGTAAACCCTCAGGAATTTTAGATCTTCTTGTTACACCAGTACAACTTGTTGGAGTCTCTCGTGCAATGTAATGTATTTAGTTTATGTTGTTGATGCCTTTAGCTGTCTCCCAAATTCCTGCTGTTCCCTCTGTATGAGGAACACTGAGGAATGAAATGAAAGTATATCCACTTCTTTAAGGCTACATTCACACAGGTCTATGACATAGGGTGATTTATCCACAGTACTGTGACCTGGCGGACATGACCTGTGACATGTACTATGTTCTGGCGGGTTGTGGCTGTTTGGCTTTCTATGCAGAGGGGAGGGGCTAGGACCGCTCCCCCCCCACCCACTTTTCTGCAGAGGGCCACATGCTCGCCCAACATGGGCATGTAGCCTAACAGTAAAGTTTACCCCTGATCTATAACTAATTTTATTATTTTATTTTTATATTTGCTCACTTCATTAAGATGCCCCTTAATGATTAGTGATCTGAAAATGGTGTAACCGGATTTTACCTTACTGATATTGATAGGTCACTTGGGATCCCTACTCATCATTTGCTTCTGTTTTCCACTGACACTGAAATCCAAACAGTCTATGTAAAGTAACTGCAGCTCAGATGGGCTCAGCTTACAGAGCTGTGTGCGGCTTGTTATCTTTGTGATCAATTGTATTTTCTAGTGGCATTGTTTAATATTCTGTGCCTTATACAGGGAAGCCAAATGTGGTAGAAATAACAAAACAAGGAAGCTGTGGCATTTTCTAGTGTTTTTTCACTGCTTTCACTGTGCATCCCAGATGACACCCCCTCTTTATTGCTTAGGTCCCTACGATCACGGAGATTCCAAATTTATAAAGTTTAATTATGCCTTAATACCTTTAAAAAATGTAAACATGTTGCCATAATCATCCTTAATCATCCATAACTTTTTTGATACTTCAGTTCACTGAACGGTGTAAGGTGTCATTTTTTGAGGGATGTGCAGCTGTTTTCATTGATACCAATTGTTATCACTTTTTATTTAAATTTTATGGTTTGCAAAATGGCAGATAAGAGGCAATTCGGATATATGGAGTTTTTTTTCCATTGGAATGTTCACCATATGGGATAATTTTTATTTTTATAGACCAGGCATTTTGGGATGCAGGATTACGTAAGTATATGTTTAATTTGATCTGTTTGTTTATTTACATTTGCATTTTGGGAAAGGGGAAGATTTAAATTTTACTTTTTATTTACTATTATTTGAGGTTCTTTAGAATATTTGAACACTCAATACAATACTATTAAAGGAAACCTACCATTTGATTTGATGCATTATGATGCAAATATACCTTGAGAATGCTGTAGTTACACTGATGTAGGATCATATCTTGGTTAATCCCTGTGCAGAGGGATGATAAAACATTATGATAATGAAGCTCTGCCCCTTCTATGGCTCTTTCTGCACTTGCGCTTCTGGTGGCAGGAGAAGATGATGCAATCACTGTTCTTCCTGGCAGACAGAATAATCAATTGCTGCACCATCCCCCAGCTACTGTGTATGAGTAATCCATTTTAGGTTGATTAGTCATCTTAGTCATGCTTGACTAACCTCCATTTTTCAGTAAAACCACTCAGCTCAGGGATTAACCAAGATATGATCCTGCATTAGTGTAGCTACAGCATTCTCAAGGTATGTTTGCTTCATAATGCATGAAATCAAATGGTAGATTTCCTTTAAAGGAAATATACCACCAGGAGGAAGGATTGGAAAGAAAGCACAATTATATACTGGTGTGTGTCCCCTCTGATGGGATCCGCTCTGCTTTTATTTTCGTATGCACTTGTTTTACAAAAAAAGGCTTTTAAAATTATGCAAATGAACCCGAGGGGCTTCAGGCTCAGTACACAGCTATGGATCCCCTCAGGTTTATTTGCATAATTTGTAAAACAAGTGCATAAGAAAATAAAAGAAGAGCTGATCCTTCATTGATGTTTCAAAATTCCCCCTGTCGTTGCCCATGTCTACTAAAATGCTCCTGCCTCTAGATACAGGCATAAAAAAGGAAATATTTCCAAGTATTGGGATAAAGCATATGTCTCCCTCTAACTATGTTCTCTCTTTTGTTAGTCTCTGTTTGACCTTCCAGTTTACTTCTTAGCCTTATAACTGTTTGTTTGGCGTGCACTTTATAACTTTCTATGTTCTGAGTGCCTTTACATATGAGTCACCCAGGGCCGGTTGTGCTACACCTGTAAGGGACTCCCTTTAGTGACAGTGACATACAGGAGAGACCTGATTCACAACCCAGCCCAAGTCTTCAAGTGGCAGGAACACATCAGACTGCACAGAGCTGAATGCACACATGTAAAAGTCCAAGGAAAGACTTGGTGATTGTTCTATAAGGGATTCTACGGGTGCAACGTAGAACAATATATCATCTAGTGCATTGAATGAGGGAAAAATCTCAAAAACAGACATGAGGGAAGAAGAAAATGAGAGGAAGAAAGAAGGCACAAAAGCAATGTTGGTTGATATGGGAAGAAATGGAGCCCAGAAGATGCTTGGTACTGTCAATGGACTGGTACAGACCGTGCGGAATAAGAACGCCCATCCGGAGCCGACAGAGGATCATGAAATATGTAAGTCATTGCATATAATTATTGTGAGCTGAATCAAAATGGATGAAGTAAGTTTATATTTAGCTTAGTCCTTAGCACTGCCATGGAACAACAAAATCAATATATCGTATTGACTTGTGTAGATATGGAATGTTTGTGGTCTGTACGTTTGATGCGATTTTCACTTCTAAATGCATCCACATGAAAAATAGAAGTAGATGTAAATATATTTGTACAAAATCTATCCACAAATATTACATGTTTCTGGGGTATGATCAGGGTTGGCCTGGTCTAAAGGGGAACTACTGAATCTCTCATTGGGACCAGGACTATAGATATTGCTGGCCATTATATTTTGATGTGTTCCCCACACTTCACATGATCCCTACTTCTTCAGACACCACATTACAAGTCCCCTTATATACAGTGCTCCCTATATCCCTCTACATCCAAAGGGTCAGAGTTTACCACAATTTGTAGAATATTGTTATTTTTAATATGTTTCTGGCACAAAGGGGGTTCTGACCTTATGTGATGTACAAATGGAATAAACCTTAAAGGATAGTTTCCTAAATGGGCTGCTTGTTATATCTAGGGAAGTGATGGCGAACCTTTTGGAGATAAGTGCCCAAAGTACAACCAATAGCCACTTATATGTTGCAAAGTGCCAACATGACAATATAAGCAGTAACTTATTGATCCCTGCTCTATCACAGGTTTCAATCGTATTGGTGTCCTGAGTTCACAAATACAATAGAAAGATGATGGAGAACTTGGATTCAGGGTCCCCTGAAGAGGAACAATCAGGGTTCCCAGAGCAGGCACTCCAATAATAATCTCTGTCCACACTTTCTTGTTAATCCTGTAGCCCTGGCAGCCAAGGATGTTGGTTTAAAATGGCGCTGAACATGGCACGTCTTGGGCTGCCTGTGACTGCAGGAGGAAGCCCTCTGACACCCGTGCCATAGGTTCGCCACCACTGATCGAGGGGATGGGGGGACTGTACTTTACACATATTTCTTTGTTTTTATTGCCGAAATAATAACTTTGTAAAAGTGCCGGAAGTTCTCAGGCAGACGACGCCCAGGCACTTCTCGGCTTCCCCAGACTTTAATATATTCAGGCCCCTCCTGCTGCCGGCCAGGAACTAGGTTCGGTGAAGTCAGAGGGCCGTAGTGTGAGCTGTAGCGTGTCCTCTCTCCGAGTTCCTCAAACTAGTAGTAAACATAGGAGCTTTCTATGGAAGGACAGGAAGCAGAGATCTAGGAGACTGTGAGGAATTGATGCAGAAAGTATATTGGAAAATTGTATAACTTTTTATAATACAAACAATAACATTAATTTTCTTGTATGTAACCCGGGGACTGGTTGTAATACCATATAATATTTAAAGTCTAAACAGGCGGTCCCCTACTTAAGAACATCCGACTTACAGATGACCCCTAATTACAAACGGACCTCTGGATATTGGTAATTTACTGTACTTTAGTCCTAGGCTACAATAATCAGCTATAACAGTTATCACTGGTGTCTGCAATTAAGATTTATTGTTAATCCTGGTTCTTATAAAAACCCAACATTTTTAAAATCCAATTGTCACAGAGACCAAAAAATTTTGACTGGGGGGTTACAATGATAAAGTATGCAGTTCCGACTTACAAACAAATTCAACTTAAGAACAAACCTGCAGAACCTATCTTGAATCTTAGCACAAGATCCAGAGAGATACTGCCTCTCCGCCACACCAGATGCGCCAGTGTACAATTCTGTGCCAGCCTGTAGTGGGAACGGCCCATGCCCGCCCACTCCGTCACTGGTCACGCCTCCCTTCACACCCACTTTTTGGGAACTGGCATAATAGGAGAAAATTTCCCAATTTCTCATGGTTCGCAAGGAATTGACATAATTTCAGGGCTTGTACATAAGCAGACTGGTGTACAAGCCCTGATAAATTACAAAAGACATTGTAGCTATCGGATGGTAAACCTAATCTATCTTGTTTTAAAGGGACAACTTTTTCTAGTCTGATACAGAACAAAAAATGTCACTTTACAACAGGACGCTAAGTGGTATAACAGGACATACTAATCCTGCACTTGTTCCGTACTAAACCTTATCTGTTCATTTATCCAGTTCTGTGTTTGCATTAGGTATTAGAGAATGTGCCTTGGACATACACTTGCTGCAAATAGAATTTTTTTTAAAGCAAATCTACCATCGAACTCAAGCATCAAAAGGGATGTAGGGCTTTGGGGGTGTTACCAGAGGCCCTCCATGTTTCAGATTCACAAGCTGTTACACTGTGCAGGAGCATGTCCCCCTTTCTTTATGTGCTAATATATATTATATCAGGCAGAGGTTGGTTGAAGTTCGGAGGGCACAGGGGGTGCATGAGACAGCCTGTGAAGCTGTTTCATGAAGAAACTCTGGTAACATCCCCCAGAGCCCTTCTGGCTCATTGGCATCATTTTAAAAGTTTATTTTAGAATGAAGGAGGCCATGGGTATCAACAGGTTTCCTAGTATATTGAAGGGGTCCATAGCAGGTAGGATCACTGCTAATATGAGAGTGGGGAGCACAGTGTTATATAACAAGGGGGCACAGGATGGATCTCATAGAAAAGAAGACATTAATAGTCATTAAAAGTATCTGTAGATCAGTGAATTGCCATAATGTTCATTTTTAATCTAACAACAGTATTGTGATGTTACCATTCAGTCACTTTATAGCGACTTTATTTCTAACTGATGACGATCAAAAGTTGTACCTTTATAATTGACCTGATGAATTCTGACTTACCCGTATATACTCGAGTATAAGCCGACCCGAGTATAAGCCGAGACCCCTAATTTTACCACCAAAAACTGGGAAAACCTATTGACTCGATTATAAGCCAAGGGTGGGAAATGCATTGGTCAGTAGTACACAGCCAGCCCCATGTAGTATACAGCCAGCCAGCCCCCAGTAGTATACAGCCAGCCAACCCCCTGTAGTATACAGTCAGCCGCCATGTAGTTTACAGCCAGCCCCCATGTAGTATACAACCAGCCCCCAGGTAGTTTACAGCCAGCCCCCATGTAGTTTACAGCCAGCCCCCATGTAGTATACAGCCAGCCCCCATGTAGTATACAGCCAGCCCCCATGTAGCATAAAGCCTGCCCCCCGTAGTATACAGCCTGCTCCACATAGTGTACAGCCAGTCCCACGCAGTATGCAGCCTGCCCCAGATAGTATACAGCCTGCCCCAGATAGTATACAGCCAGCCCCCCACAGTTTGCCAAACAAACTGATGTTCGTCGACACCGCTGCATCATACTGTGCGCCGGCTGGCAGATCGCATGGACTCGACTCTGCTGGCTATTGCAAAGAGAAGATAGAAGAGGAGCCGCCAGGAGCCACGATGAACATCGCGGACACCGGAGGGTGAGTATTAAGTTTATTTTTCTTCAGTGACTCGTGTATAAGCCGAGGTGAGGTTTTCAGCACATTTTTTGTGCTGAAAAACTCAGCTTATACACGAGTATATACGGCAATATAATTCTCACTACTCAGGAAGAAGCAAATGTTGACATTTGAGTGCAAATGCTTCTGTAATTGGGACCCTGATATTATGTCTTTTCAGTATTAAAAAATGAGATGGAGTTTCATCGAGCAGCCAAAAAAAATGACGTGGACGCAATGACCTTACTCAAGGAAAAGAAAGTCAACATCAATGCTAGGAATGTGGTATGTATGATACTATCGCTGGGATAGCCATGGCTACAAATGTCTGTAAAGTCTGAATCTATTATGGATCTGCAACACCCCTGCCAATGTATAGGCAGAGGGGTATTGCGAATGGGGCCCTCCATCTGTATCCTCCCAGCAGGTGAGCCTGCACAACTCGCCTCAGGGAGAATACAGTCAGTGTTAGTCACCAACAGCTGTAGGTACTGCAAGGGTTAAGTATTGTAAGATTGTCGTCCAATGATATTCCTTTATGTGAACTGGAGTGTGATTGGAGAGTGAGCCACCACCTGACCAGGGTTTAACAAAACCCCTGGACAGGGAGGGGCAAGCTCTCTTAGACCCCAGCTGCTGACACAGGAGCAGTTTATTTACCACCAGCTCTCCCTAGAGAGCACAGATCTGTCAGTGACCAGAGAGACAGTGGGGGTCATTTACTAAGGGCCCGATTCGCGGTTTCCCGACGTGTTACCCGAATATTTCTGATTTGCGCCGATTTTCCCTGAATTGCCCCGGGATTTTGGCACATGCGATCGGATTGTGGTGCATCGGCGCCGGCATGCACGCGACGGAAATCGGGGGGCGTGGCCGAACGAAAACCCGACGGATTCGGAAAAACCGGCGTATTTAAAAAAAAAATGTGTTGCGAAAATTGCACTTACCTTCACTCAGCCCGGCTCGGTGTATTCCATTGCGTTCCGATGCTCTTCAGCGCAGCAGCGCCACCTGGTGGACGGCGGAGGAACTACCTTAATAAATCCCGGCCGGACCCGAATCCACAGCAGAGAACGCGTCGCTGGATCGTGAATGGACCGGGTAAGTAAATCTTCCCCAGTGTGTAGCACACCTTCAGTGCTACACATAGAACTACCACCCAGGACAAAGCTGCAGCATCCAGTAGTGGACACAGCTACATCCCAGCCTGCATCTTCTACCAGCCTGGTGAACCAACTCCTGAGGATCACTCTCCAAGACCACTCCAGTAATCCAGAATCATCCTGTTATCCGGTATCTGTAACAAAATTGTTTGGCCCGTTGCCTGCAGTCGTTCTAATAAAGAACCACAACTTATTTTGCACAACGCTGCCTCCGTCTGATCCCTGGAAATGGCTGTATCACCACCACGGGCTCTCCATCCATTAGCCAGGGACTCATACTATAGACACTCAGGGGTTGCCCCAGGGAGAACCAGTACATCAGCCTCTCCCTCCATATTTTCTTGCACACACCACCTGCTGGAGACCTGCCAAGCTGTAGGACAGCCCTCCGGTCCCCATACCAAGCACCATGACATCAGCCGCAACCGCCAGCTACTCCGGTATTCTGGGCCCCGGCTGTCTCCAGGCCCCAAGAAAAGACTAGGCCCCGGTGGAGGATGTTGCAGATCCATCACTATTTATAACCTCTTTATGGTCATACAAAAAAAAAATCCCTCGGAAAAGATGCAGATTTTGCATTATTTTCTTAGAACACTGAGAAAAAAAACTACAGTCTGTCTGTATTACTGACAGCTACCAATCACAGTAAAGCTTTCACTTTATCAGAGCAGTTTATAAATTGAAAGCTGAGGTCTGATTGGTTGCTATAGGCAACATAGACATGTCTCTATAAAAGAAGCTTAATGTGAATGGTGATATAACAATGTCAGTGAAATAAAAATCTTTCTTCTTTTCCTTAGCTCAATCGCACGGCTCTACATTTTGCGGTAGCAGGAGGCCATTATCAAGCCATATCTTTTCTCCTCAACCATAAAGCACGAGTTGATATTGTGGATAATGTAAGACGACAAATATAATATGACAGCAATCTGTGCTGGATTACAATTTAAAGGAATTGTATAGGGATGACAATTGCTTTTCCCGCCTTTGGAAACAGCTCCACTTACTTTCATGTCTGGTATTACATATTGATGGCATAGGGCAGTGGTGGGCACTCAGACCATCGCTACAGGACAGAGTTCACCAAATAGGACCAAATCCACCTGCACTCCCAGGCAACTTAAGAGATGCTGCTGAGTCTGAATTTGTCCTGCTTCTTTTAACTGTATTGGTGGCTTCAGGGGGGTCGATACGATTGAAAGATGAGTGGCAATAAGTTACTGCTTAAAATGCCATGTTGGCACTTCATGGTAAATACGTGGATTTTGGTTGTAGTTTGGGCACTTGATCTCTAAAAGGTTCGCCATCACTGGCATAGGGGATAACAAGCTGACTGCAGGGACTCCCCCCACCATGAGAACAGACCTCCAGTAATGGGGGAACTGGGAAAGAGCTCCTGTTCTCTTTTAGCTTCTCATGCCCTGGTTTTTGCAAAAACAAGCTTCTAAAATTTTGCAAATGAGGCGGAGAGACCCTCATATGTGTCCTTTGCATAATTGTAAAGCCTCTTTTGCTCAAAAACAAGGGCATAGGAAGCTTAAAGAGCAGCAGAATCTGCCAGGGGGCACACACCATTATGTCACTGCGCTTGATCCTGGTGGTAAATTTCCTTTAACTCCATCACGACCAAGTATCTTACATTTTTCGTGTTAACGTTTTCCACTCCGCTCCTTCCACAAGCCAAGGCTTATCTGCAAAACAAATTGTACTTTCTAGTGGCCACATTTAATATTCTGTGCCATGTACTGGGAAGCTGGAAAAAAATGCAAAATGTGGTGGGAAAAAGCAAATAAAACCCAGTTGTGCCATATTCTGAATGGATTTATTTTTACAGCTGCCAGTGTGCAGTCAAGACAAAATCTCCCCTTTATTCACTGAGTCATTACGATCGCAGAGATACCACATTAAGATAGATTAGTTATGTCTTAATGCCTTTAAAAGAATTCAAAAACCTTGTATTAAAAAAAGCCTTGTATCCCCGTATTGCGGGATTATTTACGGGATGAGATTGTTAATGGTCTATAAGAGTCGGCTCAGAGGGGTGTCCTGATTTAAAGGAGTAAAGGCACGGGGGTCATTGTATATAAGAGTGGGGGCACAAGTGGTAAATTTACAGAAGTGAGGGTGTAACGGGTAACAGCAGTGGGGCAAAAGGGGGTCAAATTCTACAGGAATAGGGACGACATGCAGTAATAGTCATTAGTGTGGGATGTTATCTATGGGATTATAGTCGATTAACTTCAATTGTTATAATAAGTAAGAAATTAGCAAATCCTAATAATTGGGGCATATATAAAGGCGCGTGCCTATGGCAGTGTGATCTATAAATTACACCCATGCTCCTTATAACACAAGTACTCGGACAAACTAGAACTAGGCACCAAGGGCCGCACAGAAGCTATTAGGTTTCCTATATGATACTTTTATACTTGCCATAGCTATAAAATGTCTTGCATCTCACTCTTGATATCCAATATAATGGTTTTCTATGGTTAGTATAGATCATTTAAAAAAAAAAAAACACAAATAGAACCTATTTGCCATTTTCTCATTACCTCTATTACTATACTGGATATAATTGTTGTGGTGAATTTCCATAAACCCTCTTTGACCAAATTGTTCCTCTTCCAGCATGGCCTCACTGTTCTTCACCTGGCCGCGTGGTCAGCGGACCTATCTGTGGTTCAGATGCTGATCAAAGCAGGAGCGAGTCAGAAAGCCACAAACCAGGTGTGTAGTACTTAGCCCTATATGTATGCGGATTTAGTTTTTCTCAATATTAAACCTCCCTTATTGAAAATCAGAATAGAAGCTAAATAGTGTTAGTAAATGGAAGCCCTTTTCTATCAGTTCTCATAGAATTTCATATAAGGAAATGAACTCCCTGCATCATTCTTCTATTTATAGAAAAATAAATAGCATAGTCTGCATTTTTGGCTATACTAATGGGAGCGTGACGGGTAGGACACTCCATTAAGGGAACTGGTTGAACGCTTCCATTTACTTCATTATTAGCTTCCTATATGCTTTCTACATAAACCTGTGCATTCTTGGGCTGTACAGAACAGACCCATGGTGTAAGGCTGCTTACTATACTGTACTGTATGTATCTGATGACATGAAATCACAGCAGCCTCCATGGAGGATGGAGAGGAGTAGAAATCCATGGAGGCTGCTGTGACTTCATGTCATCAGATACATATATAGGGTACATTTTTGCAAATGTAAAGGGCACAGGAACTTTAATGACATCACCCTGGTCACATGACGTGAACTGATTTATGGGGATGTGAAGGAAACAATTTTTAGCTAAAAGAAAGGTGGCATTCAGTTAATAGGGCTCTATAGGAACATGTTACCAGCTGTATATGTGCAAATGTGGCAACAGGTTCCCTTTAAGTAAAACCTCTTTTTTTGGCAGGATGGAATGAATGTTCTGCATTTTGCTGCCCAGAATGATAAGAATGACATAGTGGATTACCTGCTGAAGGAGCTGCAGCTGAAAGACCTAAACATCAAGGACATGGTGAGCGTCCTGTAACCTGTGTTATAGCTTAGCTACTTTAATATTGCAACTGTTTATCCACCAATGCAAACTGGTTTTCTATAGAAATGCTAAAATATTATCAACATTGCATAATATCTGACTATATTTTGTGTTCCTCACATCAGTTCAGACATTTGTATTGAAAATCCTGCCAGTTTTTTTGGGAAGCTGTCACCAAATAGGTAGACATGTAAACCCCTAAGGCCGGTGCCACACGCACCGCTTTGTGTGCGTTTGAAAACGCAAACGCAGACAAAACCGCACCTAACGAGCCGCCGTGTTTTGCATTAAATTAACGCAAAACACCGACGGCTCGTTCCCTATTGCAGGCGTTTCCATAGAAACGCCGATGCGATCGGGCCGCGGCCCGCCCCGGTAGGAGCGGCTTTGTCTGTGTTTGCGTTTTCAAACGCAGATAAAGCGGTGCGTGTGGCACAAGCCTTACAGCTTGGATGGTGAGAGAATTCAGCTTCCCTTACACTTATTTTGCAGAATGATAATACAACACGTAACTCAAGATTTCCCTGTAATTTTGTTAATGTTCAGATGTAGCAGTGTTTAGCCTGTGACTATTTACATAACACAGTAAAACCCATTCAAATACAGTAGTAGAGTTTTTAATGCATTAAAGTGATGCGGGCAGTCTTACAACATCCCACCCGGGGCAGATCCTACACATCTAGAATCAGATTATTCTGCTAATGTTTGGATTGTTATATAGTATTATCAGCCTCCCTTCTTGTAAACACCATACATTTCTATAGTAAGAATTAGGTGGGCTGAGCGCAGAAGTCTCCCAATATTGGTTCTGCGAGGTGTGTCTGGCTGCTGCTGCTGCTGGGTGGTAATAATATCTTGTGGTTTATTGAGTAGATTATCCATGTGGGTGTGAGGTTAAGTACATTGTCATATCATGGGGCTGCTTTCCTGTGTGATTCCAGTGTTAGGTGGTCCGTTCTATTCTGACTTCTGTGCAGTATAATTTATGTGACGTCATCAGATTTTATTAAAGGGGTTGACCACTTTCAGCAAATAATTGTTATTGTTTGTGTAAGGTATTTATATTCACATTTTCCAATATACTTCTCGTGGTTTTCCAGATCTCTGCTTACTGTCCTGCTACATAAAGCTTCTATGTTTACTTCCAGTGGATAGAAATCTGACAATTGTCGAACAACAGGAGGAAACTTTTAATTGTTTCCAGGGCCACCTAAAGGGAACCTGTCACCAGGGACCTCATTTTCACTAAAGACAGGTTTCAGGAGCCCATCACACCTGCAGTGCAAAGATGTCTTTCTGGCTTCTCTCAGCATTTTCATTACAATATAATTGTGTGTTTTAACTTACCGAACCTTTACCCAACTTAACTTACCTTTACCTAAGGGCAAAGACCTGTGGCTAAGTATCCAGACACCTGGTAGAAATAGCATCCAACTGCCCCAAATCACTGACTAGGCCTATGCTCTGAGCAGACTGTGACCAGAAGTTACAAGACTAGTAAGCCTCAGCGTCCACCGGAGAATTATCCGATCCTTTGATGGTCCTTCCAACGCTGAAGGTTTGGTAACATAAATCTTCAAGGCCAAACCGTAAGAGTATCTGTAGCTTTATGGGCAGCACGGTGGCTCAGTGGTTAGCAATACAGTCTAGCAGCGCTGAGGTCCTCGGTCACCTGCACCTGCACTGACTAGGCCTATGCTCTGAGCAGACTGTGACCAGCAGTTACATGACTGGTAAGCGTCAGGGTCCACCGGAGAATTATCCGATCCTTTGATGGTCCTTCCAACGCTGAAGATTTGGTAACATAAATCTCCAAGGCCAAACTGTAAGAGTATCTGCAGCTTTACGGGCAGCACGGTGGCTCAGTGGTTAGCAATACAGTCTTGCAGTGCTGAGGTCCTCGGTCACCTGCAAGGAGTTTGTATGTTTGGGTCTCCTCTGGGTCCTCCGGTTTCCTACCACACTCCAAAACATACTGGTAGGCTGATTAGATAGTGAGCCCCCATTGGGGACAGGGACTGATGTGACAAGCTCTGTGCAGCACTGCAGAATCTGTGCGCTATATAAATAAAGGAATTATTATTATTATATGTTCAGAACTGCTGACCGATTCCTTTTGCTATCTTTCTTAAGCTCTTCATTTGCATGTAGTGAATTTGGCTACTACATATAAAGACAACTTTAATTACATTTCTCATCATTTTAATTATATTGTTCATCATTAAAGGGCACCTACCACCACGAATCTACCTATAAAGGTAGATCGGGTGGTAGGTGGATGTATGGGACGTGAGGATAGCCCTTTTTAGAGCTAATCCTCACGTCCCCGCTAGCCTAGCATAAACTTTATTGCCCTAATATGTTAATTTAATTAAGCGGCTACCGGGGCGTGGAGTAGCCGGACACGAGGCTACACGGCGCGGCTACTCCACGCCCCAGTAGCTGCTTTCCCCCGCCTACCCTGTGATCTTCGGCGCGCAGCTCCTGGCAGCTGCGCGCCCTCGTCCGAGAAGCCGGAGTTCTGCGCATGCGCAGTAACTCCGGCCTCGTTCCCGAGATCGCGCATCTTGGCCGGAGTTACTGCGCATGCGCAGAACTCCGGCTTCTCGGACGAGGGCGCGCAGCTGCCAGGAGCTGCGCGCCGAAGATCACAGGGTAGGCGGGGGAAAGCAGCTACTGGGGCGTGGAGTAGCCGCGCCGTGTAGCCTCGTGTCCGGCTACTCCACGCCCCGGTAGCCGCTTAATTAAATTAACATATTAGGGCAATAAAGTTTATGCTAGGCTAGCGGGGACGTGAGGATTAGCTCTAAAAAGGGCTATCCTCACGTCCCATACATCCACCTACCACCCGATCTACCTTTATAGGTAGATTCGTGGTGGTAGGTGCCCTTTAAGTGACTGTGGTCACAGCTAGTGTCATATCACAGCCAGTGTCATACCATATGCCTTGTTCTACGGATAGGTACACAGTGACATTTCTATGTGCAGCATTGATTTTGTTAAGGGTTTAGTGGTGGAAAGATTCCAATTTCAGGCCGTCTTTTTGGCGAGTTATTCTGAATTGCAATTAAACTTTTCTTTATCTTTTTTTCCAGAAAGGTAAAGAACCGTTTCATCTAGCGGCTGAGAATGGACATATCAATATGATCATCAATCTACTTTCTCTAGGACTATTCACATCTGAAGAGGACAAGGTATAATATAGATCTATACGACCTCACCTACGTCATGGTGACAGGATGATGGAATCATATAACAAGTTTTTCTGGATTCTTTCGTTTCTGTTTACCACCAGTCCTGTAGGTCTTCAGCTTTTATAAACTGCTATAAAGATACATTATCTTCAGTTTTGTTACAACATTTATGGATTCACCGGGGCTCTTAAATGTATTCTACTGGGACTTCGCCAACCAAAACATAATTAAAAGTATCGCTCAGATGAAGTATGATTTGCCTTCCTAATTTAGAGTCAATAATATTGTTAACCCCTTAAGGACTTAGTTTTTTTTCCGCTCATTTCCTGCTCTCTACCTTCAAATATCCATAACTTTTTCATTTTTCCGTGTACAGAGCTGTGTGAGGGCTTATTTTGTGCGTAACAAATTTTACTTCTCCGTTGCATTATTTATTATTTCATGCTGTGTACTGGGAAGCTGGAAAAAAATTCTAAATGTGTAAAAATTGGAAAAAGAAGAGATTCGCGTCACATTCTCGTGGGCTCAGTTTTTACGACTTTCACTTTGCGCTCCAAACAACACATCTACTTTATTCTTTTGTTCGGTACGATCATGGTGCTACTTAATTTATGTTATTGCGTTTAAATACATTTTCAAAAATTAAACAAATGTGTAGGAAAAAGGAAAAAAAATGTTTCGCCATCTTTTGACGCTAATAACTTTTTCATACTTTGGAGTACGGAGCTGTGGGATGTGTCATTTGCGAAACGGGCCGACGTTTTCATTGCTACCACGTTGAGGACTGTGCAACATTTGGTCACTTTTTATTCCATTTTTTATGTGATGTAAAATGGTGTAAAAGTCGCCCCTGGCAATAACCTTTTTTATATTTTGATAGATTGGGAATTTTGTGACGCGATGATACCTATTGTGTCTGTGATTTCTACTGTTTATTACGTTTTATGTAAGTTCTAGGGAAAGGGGGGTGACTAGAACTTTTAAGTTTTTTACTTTTTTTAAATTATCTCTGAAACTTTTTTGAAACTACTTTTAGACCCTCAAGGGTACATTAACCCTAGATCGTCTCATCCTTGCCATATACCGCAATACTATAGTATAGTATAGTATTTGCACAGTATTCATTACAATGAGCCACTGGCTCATTGTAACGAATCTTCAGAAACCAGACAGCCTGGGGTCTGACAAAGACCTGAGGCTCTCATGGCAACTGATCGCCGTGCCGCCGTCTTTTAAATGCCGCCAGCAGCATTTTATCTTGCTAAATCCAGGCAAAAGTCTTCTGGGTTCTTCTCCGCATTACTTGCATGTAATTTACCTCTGTGATCAGAGGATGTGACAAGGACAGAGTGTGATCACTTATCAGAACTTCCTGCTGGAGCTGCCCCTCACCAGCAACTAGGGAGGTCTACACCAGTATTTCTTGAACATTTTAGAACAATTGATCAGGACTAGAAAAATGTGGCTGCCATCACTATCCATGGGTTTTCCCTGTTATTTCAGCTTAGAGCCATAAATGTAAACTTAAAGGGCATCTACCACCAGGATGAAGGATTGTAAACCAAGCACACTGACATACTGGAGCGTGCCCTCCTCTGTTAGGATACACTCTTCTTTGAGCTTATTATGCCCTTTTTTTTCAGAAAAAAGGCTTTAAAAACTATGCAAATGAGCCTGAGGGGCTCCAGGCTCCATGGATCTCAGAGCCCCTTAGGCTCATTTGCATATATATATATTTTTTTTTTTCAAAACCAGGGTATAAGAAGCTGAAAGAAGAGCAGATCCTGTGAGAGGGGACACACCCCAGTATGTCAGTGCCCTTCATCCTGGTGGTAGATGTCCTTTAAGTTAAGATGCAATACCACATATGACCTGTGGACACGTGCCACAGTTTTACAAAGAAACTGTTCATGTTTTCTAAACACATATATGTAATCTTTTAGACTTGTTGCAAGAGAGAAGCAAATATATGGGCTTCTTCCTCTATGAAACAATAGTGATTACATTCTGTGGGCTCAGCTATCTGCTCAGCTGCTGTGCTCCATTGAGAATAACACTAAAGATTCAGTCAGAATTAATAACTTATCTAGAAACATTACATACATACATCCCTCTGCTGAGATCCGCTCATTTGTATGTAGTTTGTAGTCGTTGTGCCAGCGGCAGGTGTAATTACACATCAGGGAGAGTATTGGCATATTATTTTACTAATACACAATTACAATTCGGTTGGATTTTGATACATTTTCTATAATTAGAAGGATCATAGCTTGTAATCAGGTAAATAAGCCATTGATTATGTCTTTTCACGTTTGCCACAGGAAGGTAACACAGCCTTACATCTGGCTGCTGCCAATGGCCATGACAGAGTGGTAGCCATTCTTTTGGAACATTTCAAGGAAAAGGACAGTCCAAATAAGGTATATATGACCGTCACAGGGGTCTAAAAATGAGACATCATCACTTTATACATTAGCTAATAACAGACTGTTATAGTCATGCAGAAAGTGCCTAGTAATAATCTTTATTGTCCAAAAATGACATAACTCTTGGAAGCACTGGCTACATGTGTGCAGTGTGGTTGTAACTGAGCCCTCCGACTTATTGGAGACCAGTACTATACACAGGGGCAGATGAAGCCTGCCATGGGCCCTGTATTGTATGAATATTATATCCCCTACAAGTTTGGAGTCACCTCCTACATATGGTATTATGATCAGCTTTTTTGGGAATGGTGGATGTTCCCTTCTACCTGCTTTCAAGTTTCAAAACCTTTGGAGGACCTTTAATGGTCCTGCAATGGCTCTTGTGTTCATGTGTATTGTACACAGATTTCATTGGTGAAGGCTTGGGCTTCACATTATACTTGGAGGCCTGCTGCCGATTTTACATAGGGTCACCAGCTTTAAAAGGGTTGTCCCAAGTTTGACTGTCCACATGATCAGAAATGGTCTGACTGATCATCCTATGGATAGGGAATCACAGTCACACTTAGGACAATGCCTTTAGGTTACGTCTCTGTTAGGTTCCCAGTGTATGTTTCTACTTTATAGAGAATTTGTTATAAGATTTGTGTTACGACCGGTTACAACCGGTGATATGAGCAATGTTTTCCTCTGAAATGCTGACGGGTTTTATAGAAAACATAAGCCAAAAGACTAGAGATGAGTCATCTGTGAGGCTTCTGTCCTTCCTGCTTGGGCTAGGAGCACTGATCTCTACCAATAGACAGATAGATAAGTAAAGTTCTCTCCCTGTCCATGTGCATTTAAGAGCTATGGATATTATTTTTTTACCAATGACCAACATTTAATGATGCCCATGGTTCACAGTATGAATAGGTTCCCTTTATCTAGAGTGAAAACTTGCAGGACACTGGGGTCCATTGAAGGAGGGTTAATGTAAAACCTGTGAAGTTGTTTTAGAGTAATAATAACATAATACATGGTTCTGATATGTTTTATAACCCGTCTGCTTTGTATGTTATCCAAGAAAGGGGCCACACCATTTTTTTTGGCTGCTGAAGGAGGACATGTGGCTTGTGCTGATCTTTTAGTGCAAGATGGAAGTGATATCAATACTATGAACCTGGTACGTATTATTAAGGATATATTTAGAGCAGGGGTCTCCAGCCTTTGTCTCCTGGAAGTTGTTTTTACATTGATCCGTAACTGTTCTCTATTTGGAGATGTAAAATTAGTGAGAACAGGGGGTGGTGGTGGTGGTGGGGATTTATTACTATTTAGGTGGGGTTCACATCTGTTTGTGTACACTCAGCGTATGTGTCGGGAAAGTTCCAGGCAGCCCATACACTGATGTAGTGGCAGAAGGAGGCCTAGTTTTTCCGTCTGACCACAATACATCCTGTCCGGCAAAAAAGGTAGGATGTAAAAACGCTCTGCGGACTCAGCAGAGGCAATAGGAGCCTATAGAGAGCGGATGCAGCATATTGCATGGAGCGCAGCAGGAGCTGGGGAAACACCCCGTACATCGGCAGAAGCCAATCCCCATCTGCTGCTGATGTACAGTCCTACAGGGGGTCCCTGAGTGACGTATCCCACTGTGTAAACATGAAGTGGGATACATCTGTGCCATACGTTGTAAGAACATGTTGTAATCCGCTCGTCGTGCCCTTATAACATATGGCAAATAACGTGATGTGTACCCAGCCTTATTATGTGTTAAAGTAATACAAGCTACCTCACTATGTGATGGAAGCTATTTTTATAATATGGGGTCTGTCAGGTCCAAATCTAACATTTTGGCCCTAAGCTTAAAGGGAACCTGTCACCAGGAGACCCATTTTTAGCACTCCCCCAGTCCCCACAGAGCATAGTACATACACTGCCAAAGTGTTTTTGTATTAAAAATAGGATTTACAGAAAAAAAGATATGTTATATTGTACCTTTCATTAGCATCTGCTGTGTGACTAGGCAGTTGCCAATTGGGAGGGGCTGGAAAGGAGCAGTTCCCCCCCACCCTTGGGGAACAGCTCCTCCATGTGACCTTTTCAAATATATGAAAACACCCATCACTTGGCTTAGCGACGCCCCCTGCTCTTCTACAGCCAATCCCGAGTGAGGGGAGTTATTCATATATTTGGGGAAACTGCTCCTTTCCAGCCCCTCCAAATTGGCAACTGCCTAGCCACACAGCAGATGCTAATGAAAGGTACAATATAACATATGTTTTTTTCTGTAAAACCTATTTTTTATACAAAAACACTTTGGCAGTGTATGTACTATGCTATGTGGGGACTGGGGGAGTGCTAAAAATGGGTCTCCTGGTGACAGGTTTCCTTTAAATGCATTATTTGTGCCACAATCCATTTATATATATTATCTAAACAATACAATTGTAGCAATCTATTTATTTCATTCATTTTATTCCATTTTCCTTGCATACGGTATCCAGTGTATATTTCATAATTTATACTTTATACCATCTCCAGGAAGGTTACACAGCGTTACATATAGCAGCAGAGCAAGGTTACTTATCCCTGGTCAACTTCCTCCTTAATAACGAGTTTGATATGACACCGATCCCTAATGTGAGTAACTATTTATCTCATTGTGTACATTGTACTTACGTGCAACAAGAAAGCTATGAATTGGAGAAAAATTAGAATGTGATACAAAAACCTTGTGATTGAGAATGATAACTGTGACACTTTGTTGGGTCACATTCTGTAGGACTATGAGGGTCTAGGACCCAGCACGGCGTTGTGTCTGGGAAATAACACTGAACACAGTGATCTGAAATCTGCCTCATGTACGTGGATGTATGTTCGTCATTGAAAGCTGAGCAAACGCCGCAATACAGCAAAATATATGTCCTATATTATGCACTACGTCCGCCTAGCTCGGTCATGGATGCCATAGACCTCAATGGGGGCAGTGATCCTGCTGCATGGGACTCAAAGCATCCGTGTACATAAGACTTTAACCGGTTCAGGACCCACCATTTTTCACTCCCCACCTTCAAAAATCTATCATTTTTTATTTTTACACGTAAAGAGCTGTGTGACGGCTTGTTTTCTGTGAAACTAATTGCACTTCATAATGGTGGCATTGAATATTCCCTGCCATGTACTCGGAAGCGGGAAAAAAAATCCAAATGCAGTGAAAATGGTGAAAAAACCATTTGCGCCGTTTTCTTGTGGGCTTGGATTTTACAGCTTTCACTTCACGCCCCAAATGACATGTCTACTTTATTCTTTGGGTCGGTACGATTACGGGGAGACCAAATTTGTAAAGGTTTTATAATGTTTTCATACATTTACAAAAATTAAATCCTCCTCTACAAAATGTTTTTTTCTTCTTCTTGCGCTAATAACTTTTTCATACTTTGGTGTACGGAGCTGTGGGTGGTGTCATTTTTTGTGACTTTTGATGATGTTTTCAATTATATTATTTTTAAGACTTTACGAACTTTTGATCACTTTTTATTGAATTTTTTTTTAATTGCAAAAAAGTGCCATTTTTGACTTTGGGCACGATTTTCTTTGGGATATACTTTAACCCTAGGTTGTCTGATAGATTCTACCATATACTGCCATACTACAGTAGTAAAGCAGTAAAGATTTACCGGCTACCCGACCGGGACGGTCATGAACCTGTTAATATGAATAGCCAGCGCATCACTTACTCTCCTCCTAGATGTATTGGCTTTTAGCTATCAGACCAGGTGGTTTAGCAGATTTATTACATTGATGCTGTAGTGGATGTATTACAGTAGCAGTGTAGTAGGTATATTACAGTGGCAGTATAGTGGATGTATTACAGTAGCAATGTAGGTGTATTACAGTAGTAGTGTAGCGGCTGTATTACAGTAGCAGTATAGGTGTATAATAGTAGCAGTGTAGTGGCTGTATTACAGTAGCAGTGTAGGCGCTGTATTACTCTAGCAGTGTACACGCTGTATTACAGTAGCAGTGTAGGCGCTGTATACAGTAGCAGTATAGGTGTATTACAGTAGCAGTGTAGGCGCTGTATACAGTAGCAGTATAGGTGTATTACAGTAGCAGTGTAGGCGCTGTATACAGTAGCAGTATAGGTGTATTATAGTAGCAGTGTAGGCGCTGTATACTGTAGCAGTATAGGTGTATTTTACAGTAGCAGTGTAGTGGATGGCATAGTGTTCTTTTGTATATACTAATGAGGGGGCTCTTGTATTACATATATATCAATAAGGGGGTGCAAAGTCTTGAATATCACATTCTTTATTTGGTCTATAATGGCTTGTAATAGATGACCCGTGTATGATGTGCGCTAATAAAAAACTATTAAAGGGATGTTATAATCTATTACAGAAAATCTTGTCTCGAAGGTTTCACTAATTTCATCTCTCCATGCTTCATGTCACTTTCAGGATAAGAAAAACCCCCTCCATTTAGCCATTGTCAATAATCACATGGAAATAGTGGATGTTCTCATGGAGGCTGGATATGATATTAATGCCACCAATAAGGTAAGGACTGCGTTTATTCAAAGAAAAACTGGTTGTTCATGTTTAAAATCCTTAATAAATTTTTTCATTTACTAAATTACATTAGTAAGACCAAAAAAACCCTTGCTATATTTAAAGGGGTGGGTCAGGAATGAACCTTCATGGCCTATCCACGTCTGGCACCCAGTACCCAGCACCCGCACCGATCGGCCAACTATAAATAGAGAGCACAGAGGAGGACTGCTGGCTTTGTGAAGTGGCTTCGGCTATTTACTCTATGTTTATATACTGTAGGTCTAAGGCCCCTTTCACACCGGCCGTGTTGGTACGTATTTCCATCCGCAAACTTGTGTCCCCACACACGGTTATGGCCATGTCCGACAAGCCAAAAAAAAAAGTGCACTTAATGAGGCTTTTTAGCACTTAGTCGGAGTCTGCAGCAAAAAAAATAAATGGTGCAGTGCAGGGGCCACCAGATTAATGAAGACCGGGCCGCACTCTGCACACTCCGCAGACAGGACAGTATGGGGCAGATTTACTTACCCGGTCCATTCGCGATCCAGCGGCGCATTCTCTGCGCTGGATTCGGGTCCGGCCAGGATTTAATAAGGTCCGCCGTCCACCAGGTGGCGCTGCTGCGCTGAAAAGCATCTGAACGCGCCAGAATTCACCGAGGGCGGCTGAGTGCAGGTAAGCGCGCCCCGAGCGACACATTTTCCGTTCTTAAATGCGGCGGTTTTTCCGAATACGTCGGTTCGGCCACGCCCCCCGATTTCCATCGGGCACATGCTGGCGCCGATGCGCCACAATCCGATCGCGTGCGCCAAAATCCCGGGGCAATTCAGGGAAAATCAGCGCAAATCGGAAATATTCGGGTAACACGTCGAATAAAACGCGAATCGGGCCCTTAGTAAATGACCCCCTATGAGTAATCTGCCCAGCTCCTCCTGCTCCATAACATGCTGTCTGCAGACGGGACATTGGGGCACTTTTACTTACCTGGCCACTGGAGTTCACCGAAAGTGCATTGTCCGCCGATAATGCTGCGTGCTGCGATTTACTAAGATTGTGCGCCTGATATCCTGGAGTTCACCATCTTTTTAGTTGTGCATCTAAGTGCTTGGGCTTGCGACACAATTTAAAAGTTAAATCCTGCGCTCAGTCAGAATAAGTCGAACCATCAGACGGCACGCCCCCCCAAATTGTGTCACATGGAAGCCAGGTCTAATATTGAGATTTATGGTAAAATAAAATTTTTATGTTCTTCAAAAGTACAGACTACAACAAAATGTAAAACTGATTCACAGAAACTCTTGGCTGCAGCCAGAGCAATGGAGAGCACAGACTCCCGAGTGAAGAAGATTTCTAGTCTGTGAGATTTGAGTTTAGAACTTTATAGTCAGGTAAAAATATTGGTGCACATTCACCGGAGTTCACTGAAAGTGCATTGTCCGTGTATAATGCTGCGTGTGGGGATTCGTTAGGATTGTGTGCCAGAAATCATGAATGTGTCGCTTCCCCGCTCAGGTCCAACAGAGTTCACCTTCTTCTTCCTGGTGCATGTAAGTGCTTGATTTTGAAAGTTAAATCCCGCTCTCAGTCCGAATCAGTTGGATCATCCAATGGCACGCCCACCGATTTCTGACGCATGGAAGCCAACCCAGCTGCGCCACAAAAGGGTTGTGTGCGCCACAATCGCAGCACAGACACTTCTTAAATACCTGTGCAAGCTGTTTTAGCCATGAAGAACGTGCACTGTCCAACCAAAGTGCGCACCGCGACCCTTAGTAAATGAGCCCCATTGTCTGCTCTCTTTAGAGAATATTGGCATACCTGTATTGGCAGGGTTACAAATGGGTAACCCTGGCATGGAGACATTTGGATGACATCTTTCTCCCTTTGTTCATTATAGAGGCGACAGACTCCTTTGCATTTAGCCGCTGAGCTCAAGAACACGGATCTAGTGGAAAAGCTACTTAAAGCTAATTGTGATCTCACGATTGCAGATAAGGTAATAGTATGTTTTTGGTTTTTTTTAGAACTATGAAATATGAAACTTCTCTTCTCTGTCCAAATTTTCGATCATGACACGATCCAACAACCATATAATATGGTTCCTTAATATGTTTAATCAGTGGAATGAAATAATCCCACCATTATTATGTACGATTACACACTGTAATGCCATCCCCGTCTATTGTCATTACACTGACAATAATTATCACAGCATAATACCTAAAATATGCCCAAATAATATATGCACTTTTAATAGTGCTGTAGAAAAGTTTTTGTCCCTAAAAATCCTACTGTCATATTCAGGAATACTAATCTCTCCCCTATTCAGTGTGACAATAATTCTTGTCACTCATTTCTTTATTGATTCCTATGAAACACAGTAAATCCGTTCATAAAGAAGATTTCATGCTCTGCAATGGTAAAAAAAACTCCAGTACATAAAAGTTTTTTTCCTAAATAAGTTATTATTAGATGAGTGGGGGTCACTCAGCACCTCCATTAACTGTTGACTTTAATACGATTTAAAGGAAATCTACTATCAATATAAAGCACAATAAACCAGGGAAACTTACTCATAGATGCAGTCACTGTGACTATGGTAACCTTCTTAGATTTGTTATCCTAGCCTCCATTCTTCTAAAATCAAAATTTTGCTAATGAGCCAGAAGTGCTCTGGTGGGAGTTTACAGAGCCCCTTGCTGTAGCTTCACTGTCCATTACAATAACCAGAGCAGGGTCTGCCCTCCCTCTGCACATCCTGCTGCTTCAAGTTTACACAGCCAGAGGGAGGAGGAAAAGCAGGGGGTTGGGTGAGACATGTTTTGCTCATTGTAACAGCCAGCGAATCTGCAATATTGAGTGACTCTGGTAACGCCCCATGCAATCGGAGCATGAAACTGATGATGTGACGTGGAAGCTCCCTCCACATCTTTAATCAACCGATCATATGGATGATGGTTCCCACAAAGATCTGATAATAATTATCTATTCTAAGGTTAAGTTATCAATATTTTGGTTGTGTTAATAAAAAACACTTCAAACTCACTCAAAGTGACACAAGAGAAGGGATCTTATGACACATAACAAAACCCGAAGAGCTGGAACTTCCTACATGAAACTAATGCAATCTCTAAAATGCATCTAAAATAGCTACAGTTTATAGCTTGAGATAAAAGTTTTACTATGAGTAACACAGAGAAGGACAGGGTGCCCTAAAACCGGGTGGGGTGAGACTGAGGGCATGTTATTCAGTCATATACATGGTTCACATTACACCATGGGTTATATACAGGTCAGAGCTCCGGGCACATATTTACAGAACTAACTTGCGTCTGCCCACAAATAATTATATATATTACCGTAATATATATATAGATATTAAATATTATTTTTATTTATTTATTATGGCGTTTTAATAACTGTTATGTCTGGGTTTGCAGCAAGGTAAAACAGCTCTTGATGCGGCAGCAAGAAGTAATCACACCCTCATTGCGGATATGATTATCAAAGCTGAAAGATATTTTAAGTGGCTAAAGGTAATATATGTTCAATATGCAGACTATCTGACTCTGACTGGGGGGAAGTAAAGGAAATCTTCCATTTGTTTGTATTCATTGTGAATCATACCTTGAGAATGCTGTAGCTTCACTGATGCAGAAACATAACTTGTTAAATCCATGAAAACCAAATGGTTTTGCTAAAAAATTTTTATAAAATTCAGTACCTTGCTGCTGGCTGCCGTTCATAAACACATTACATGATTGATTACTTCTGCCTGTCAGGGACAACACAGAGATTAGATCATTCTCCAGAGCAGTGCATAATTAGGGTAAGAGAAGTGCTGAGCCAGCCACAGGAGCGACAGAGCCTCATTATCATAATTTTATAATAGTTTTTTTTTATCAAAACCACTCAATTCAGGGACTAAACGAGATCTGTTTCTGAAGCAGTGTAGCTACAGCAATCTCAAGGTATGTTTGGCTCACAATGCATTAAACAATGGTCGATTTCCTTTAAGTAATTATACAACATGGTAATATGATATCTGACTTGTCTAGCGGGCAGGAACACGTATATACTTGGGCATATGTCCGACAAAGTGTCAAGTTGGGAGGACTGTCTAATGCCTCATGCCCAACCACAGTATGGGGGCCTGTGATCCGACCGCGCAATTTGCAGCCAGATCAAGACCGCCATAGAAGTCCATGGCACCCGGTAATTGACCTTGACCAAGCTGGGCAGCTTTCTATGGAGAGGGGAGGAGTGAGGAGCGCTCACTCTCCTCTTCTGCACCCTGCCGTGTGCTACGTCTGCTTTCCAGCCCTGGTGTGCATACGGTCACGTGAATGAGGCCTTAAACTGTACCGAACTGATCACTGTGTCTGATGCTGTAGAATACATCCAGCATAGCGGAAGACTGTCTAGTGTAGCTTTTCATCTCCTATTAGGTGCAGTAATTTTGACAAAAAAAAAAAGTACATTATTGATGCAATTGCTCCTTTCTTGCAAAGCCAAACCCCTTTAAGAGACCATGCTCCTCTGACTAGCGCACATCTTGAGGGGTAGTGAAGGTCATCAGAGCTACAGGAGTTGATTGGTTAGGACTGAATGCTGGGACCTCCACCGAGCACTAAAGGATGGCGCATGCGTCCTGCAGCTCCATTCAGTTGTATGGCAGTGTCAGAAATTTCTGAGCAGAAATAACCGAGCCCTGTGCTTGCCGATGTGCTTGGAGAGGCAGGACACATGCTCCACCCAATTGTCCCCAAGTGTTTCCAGAGACAGATACCACAAGGAGACGGCTCTTTGCCTTCTATTCAGAAGTCTTTATTTTTTGTATTCTTGGGTAGTTCTTTTGTTTGTTGCTGGGATTCCTCACTCCTTTGAGCAGTTTTCTATGTTTTTTTTCCTTAGAGACTTACAGAAGACTTTTACCTAGATGAGCCTGTGACATTTAAACAAGATCACTCATCAAACACCAGCCAGATCCGCTCAGCTCTCTGGAATTTAGCGTATCAGCAGCTGAAGCCTGAAGAATGGAAGACGTTGGCTCAGCTGTGGGATTTCTCAGAGCAGCAAATAAATGCTATTGAGATGCAGTGGACAGGTAAGAAATGATGACGCATTAAGGCCGGGGACACATGGGACGTAGTTGGAGCAAATCAACGGCTTTTTCTGACCATAATAGGGGACAATTGTTCTAATTATATAATTTCTAAGTTATTATAATGATATTTGGTCAGTGTTAACAAAGGATATCAAATATAAAACTATTACTGAGTATTTAGAAATAGTAATAAGATTATTTTTGAACCCTTTGTGCCAAGCAGTTTGCATGGCTGGTCATATACAGCTCAATTCACATTGGCCTTGTTTTTCACGTCCGTGGTTCAGTGATTTCCATGGATGCCTTTTAAAGGCATTGGGGCGCATTAACTAAGACTAGTGCAAACTGCACTAAGGCTACATTCACACTGCTGTTGCCCGCCCGTACCGTATCGTAGCGGGCAACGGCAGTGCACGGGGAGAGGAGGAGGTGAGCGCTGCTCACCCCCGCCCCTCTCCATAGGAAGTTATAGCGCACGGCGCCGTACTACTGACAAAGATAGGACTTGTCTTATCTTTTTCCGGGGTACGGAGCGGTACGGTGCCGCACGTGTGCGGCACCGTACCACTCACGTAGGGCGCCGTGCCCCCATTGCCGTCTATGGGGGACGTATGTCGGCCGTATATACGTCCCCCATACGTCAGTGTGAATGTAGCCTTAGTGTAACTTGCCTGTGTATAATGCAGGGGGCGCCAGATTCATGATGTCTGGCGCCTATTCTTCATGAATCTGGGGCTCCCTGAAATGGCCCGACAGAGTGCACAACTTTTTTTCTGGACTATCTTTAACATGGGACTGTCTGTATTATCAAACCTGTTTGAGCCTTATTTGCTCCATTTACACTGCATAACTACTATGCCAATAAATATCCATTTTAAATATTTTTAGGAGATTCTGCCTTCTCCTCTGTGTTATTCCCACATTCAAAGACCAATATGGGGTATGCAACAAAATTCTGCCGGACTTGCATGTTAAATATGGCGCACGGTCCTACTGAGAACTCCCCCTAATTTGTGTTGCATGATGCCTAGTGCAGCTGTACCACAAAATGGTTACGTGCGACACAATTGTGGTGTGGACACTTCTTAAATAACTGTGCAAGCAATTTCCACTAGTAAGAAAGTGCAAAATCCACCAGAAAACTTGTGCACCGCCCTTAGTAAAAGTGCCCCTTTGTTGTCAATGAAAATGTTGTAAATGGAAAAATTTATGAAACCTGTCCTAATTTTTTTTCACGGATGCGGATCACTAGAGGCAATAGAAGTCTATAGGTCTGCAAAGAAAAAAAAAAGGATGAAACATCCGTTTTTTTCACTGCTGAGGCTGAAATAACAGGTGTAATGTTTTTTTTCAAAGCAATGTTAAACCTTCAACATCACGGAGACAAAACACACAACTGATGAGCAACGGAAGCTGAGCACCAATGCCAATGTGAAAACCCCCTAAGATTTAGAGCTCAAGCCTCAATTACAAGCTCTGTGAAGCCCTGAAGCTCAGCCACGCCCCTTCCCATCTCACAGCAGACGGCTCAGTGTGATACAGCTCAATCTCTTGCCCTTCATGTGTAATACTCTCCTTCAAATGTATAGTATTGTCTTTAGATAAAAGACAAAGGGGTAGATTTAGAAGACAAAATCCTGCCTCACATTCTTGTGATAAATATCCCTCTTGGTCTTTGAATGTGGGAATAACACAGAGGAGAAGGCAGAATCTCCTAAAAATATTTAAAATGGATATTTATTGGCATAGTAGTTAAGCAGTTTAAATGGAGCAAATAAGGCTCAAATAGGTTTGATCATACAGACAGTCCCTGGGTTACGTACAGGATAGGTTCTGTATGTTTGTTCTTAAGTTGAATTTGGAACTGTATTTTTTTATAATTGTAGCTTCAGAAGTTTTTTATTTTTTTATCTCTGTGACAATTGGATTTTTAAAAATGTTGGATTGTCATAAGAACCAGAATGAACAATAAAGCTTCATTACAGACACCTGATAACTGTTATAGATGTTTATTGTAGCTCAGGGCTAAATGACCAAAATCCAGTGGTCCTCTGTAAGACGGGTGTTCTTAAGTAGGAGACCGCCTGTGCATCACCTCCATACCATAGCCAAGACTCTGAATGTAGAAGAAGCTGTAATTTTGGAAATGATTATTTATCAATGCAGGACTAGAAAATCTCCCTGAAAAAAAGTAAGGTTCATCCTATTTTACAGCAGGAATCTAGTTTTAGAGGCTTTTATTCATTTTCTGGCACAAAGGTGTCCATAGCATTTAGAAGTGATTGTTAAGTTAGTCTTTTTTACAATGTTCTTACCTTACAGATCCTAAAATCAGTTAAACTGATGTAATAAATATTTCTTTTTCTTTGCATAACAGATAAATTTAGCTACAAGGAGCACGGGCACCGGATGTTACTCATATGGCTACATGGCAGCTTACTGAAAAAGGAAAACCCAATTAAGTCTTTATACGAGCAACTGGTGGAGATGGGGCATCTACAGATGGCGGGTAATGACATATCACTATGAAGGTTCCACCTCCTTCTGATTTACAATTAATTGTTCCAAAACCCATTTTCATCTAAAATAGTTACAGATTTCCAGGCGTCACGCTTGGCTGACAACACGCTGCCGCTCCACATAAACACCCAAAGCCAATTAAGAGTCTACTGGAATAAGTAATTATAAGCCGACAGATCTGACCCCATTAATATCCAAAATCTGCTCCTGCTTGCTATTTAAAAGAAAATCTACCATCAAAATCAAGTATGATAAACCAGGGACACTTACTCATCGATCCAGGCACCTTGACTGCGGCCTCCTTCCTTCTCAATATCAACTTTTAAAATTATGACAATGAGCTTGAAGGGGCTTGACGGGCTTTACCAGAACCCCCTCCATACTGCCTCGCCCTCACCCCGTTCCATAAGAACTTCCCCCTTCCTCTACTGTAATCACACACAATGGGAGGGGGAAGTGCTCCCCCACCAAGTAACGGCCTGTGAAGCCACAGGACTGAGGGGCACTGGAAACACAATTGAGAACCGTCCTAGCTCAATAGCATAATTGTAAAAGTTGATTTTAGAAGGAAGGAGGCCACAGATAACAAATATAAGAAAATTAGCACAGTCACGGTGCCTGGATCTATGAGTAAGTGTCCCTGGTTTATCAGGATGGATTTTGATGGTGGATTTCTTTTAAGTAGTGTATTTAAAGCCCATTACTCTTCCTAGTGAAAGGTTAAAATATAGTATAAGAAATCAGAAGGTTATAAAGCTGACTCCAGGCCTGGATCCCTGGAAATACATCATTTAACAAGAATCTCTGCAGGTTTTAACAATACCAAGACATTTTTTGAAATGACTTTGTACTTGTGTATAGTTTTTTGTGCATGGGGTTTTCATACTCCCCAACCCCCCATTCCAATGGAACGCCCCATTCCAATGGAATAGTCTGCAGCTATCAGCCAGAATCGGCAGCACAAATCTCTCCTGTCCTGAGGGTTTGCTACAATCGTCAGTGTAAATTGAATCCATCAGTGTGAAGTCATGACTGCCTCGAGGACTCCCTAGACTGGATACAATTGTTGTAAGTGCGTGAAACTTAGGAACGGATATGGATTTAAACATACAATATACTGGAAGGTAATAAAACCTTTCCACTTTCAATGCTTAGTATGAGCCTAAGGGCTAAAACACACGGCCATGAACCGCTGACTATGCAGTAGCAGCATTACACAGACCGCAGAGAGACTTGAGGACAGAACTATGAGCATCATAGTCTTTAAGTAACTCTGTATATCACTATGATGCTCCGAATCACGTCCTTGCCACTGTGTTTACTGCACATTTTGTTATTTACAAAACGACAATGGCCATGTGTTTAACCCCTTAAGGACGCAGCCATTTTACAGCTTAAGGCTCAGTCCCATTTTTTGGATTCTGACATGCGTCGCTTTATATGGTTATAACTTTTGAACTCTGTTACTTATCAAAACGATTCTGAGATTGTTTTTTCCCCACATGTTGTACTTCATTTTAGTGGTAAATTTTGGCTGATAAGTTTTGCGTTTATTTACAAAAAAAAAGAAAATATGATGAATTTTCTGAAAAATTTGCCATTTTTGAAATTTGAAATCATTGCGTTTTCAGGCAGATAGATGTACCACCTAAATAAGTTGCCGAATAACATTTCCCATTTGTCTACTTTACATTTTCACCATTCTTGAAATGTCTGGATAATTTATTTTGATGTCACGCGGCTTACAAATCGAATATCGCTTTTCCGGATTTTCAGAATTGACTATTTTGGGGATGAATACAGTTTTGAATGAAAATTTACATATTTAGCATCAAAACCCCCCATATAACCAACCCAATTTCAAATCTGCACCCCTCAAGCTATCAGAAACAGATTTTACGAAGATTGTTAACCCCTTGAGATCTTCATAGTAATTACATCAAAATGGAGGCGAAATTTAGAATAGTCAAATTGTGCCGGTTATAGGTTCATTTAGCCCTAAAATTTACACATTTCCAAAAGATAAAAATACAAAACCCACCATACAATTTGTTCTACAATTTCTCCCGAGTGCAGAGACCCCCCACATGTGGCTGTTACTTGTTTTATGGGCACACAGTGAGGCGCAGAAGGGAAGGAGCGCCCTGCAGCTGCCAGGATTTTACTTTCCTCATTGGCCTCTTTTGAAGGCTGTAAAATTTTCGCTTTTGCGCTATTAGGGTCATGTGATGGCATTTTTTTTGCGGGATGAGATGCTTTTTCCAATGTTACCATTTTGGGGTTGGTATCACCTATTGTTGAAAATTTAGGAACTTCTTTTTGAGAGCAGGAGTAGAAAAGCATCAATTCTCTACTGGTTTTTTTACTTTTTTTTTTGTGGTGTTCACCGTATAGACTAATAGTCATGTTATCTTCATTCTATGGGTCGATACGATAACGGGGATACCAGACACGAATATATTTTCTTGCGTTTTACTAAATTTGTAAAATAAAACCCTATTGTGGGGAAAAATCTATCATTTTTGTATTGCCATCTTCCAAGTGGCATAACATTGTTACGTTTTTGGCTACGGAGCTGGTTAATGGCTTGTTTTTTGCGGGACACGTTGTACTTTGCAACAGTATCATTCTAGAGTACATATGTTTTTTTGATCACTTTTTATAGCATTTTTTGTGGGATTGTATAGGTAAAAATCATAATTTTTGGAGGGTTTATAACAGTTTTCTTTTACGGCGTTCATCGTGCGGGTTTAATAATTATTTATTTTTATTCTACGGGTTGTTACGGACGCAGTGATACTATATATGTGGGGTTTGTGTTATGATTTAGACTTTTTTTTTAGTTACATGTCTCTTTATATGTTTTGGGGCTTTTGGGCATTTTTGGTGATTTATTACTTTATTTTTTTATTGAATAATTTTTTTTTTTTCTTTTTCACTTTTTCCACCATGGGAAATGAACAAGCAATCATCTGATTGCTTGTTCATAATAATACCCTGCAATACTTATGTATTGCAGGACATTATCAGTGTCAGCCTATGCACTTGCATAGGGTGGCACTCTGCCAGTAAGATGACGTCACAGACGCCATCTTACCGGCAGTTCCTGCAGGTAACACTGGGGTCCAGATCGGACCCCAGTGATACCGTAGCAATGATCGGTGCCCCCCGAAAATGATTCGGGGGGGGGATCATGGGGGAAAGACACCCCAATTGCATGTTAGATGCCGCGATCGCGATGACCGCGGCATTTAACGGGTTAATCACCCGCGATCGGAGTCAACTCCGATCGCGGGTGTTACACTGGGGTGCCGGCTATCAGTCACAGCCGGCACCCCGTCTTTCCTGATGCTGGTTCGGCTCAAATCTTGAGCTGAACCGGCATCGGCTCAGCGTCCGATATATCGGACGCTGAGCGCTAAGTCACTGAGCTCAGCGTCCGATATATCGGACGCTGAGCGTTAAGAGGTTAAAGGAAATCTACCACCAGGATGAAGTATAGTAAACCAAGCACACTGACATATTGGTATGTGCCCCCTCTGACAGGATCTGCTCCTCTTTTAGCTTCTAATGCCCTTTTTTTTCTTTAGGAAAAAAAAGGCTTTTAAAATTATGCAAATGAGCCCGAGGGGCTCCAGGCGCCATAGGCTCATTTTGCATACTTTTAAAGCCTTTTTTTCTTAAAAACCATGGCATAGGAAGTTTAACCCATTAATGACCGCCCTATCGGGTTTTTACGGCGGTCATTAAGGGTACTTCTTCTGATGCGACGCCTTTCTACGGCGGCGCATCAGAAGAAGTTTTCGGGACACCGGGTCTCGCTGGTGCCGGTGTCGGGCTGTGATATCACAGCCCAGACCCGGCACTAACACCCGGGATCGGAAAAACTCCGATCCCGGGTGTTTAACCCCTTGCACGCCGCGGTCAAGCATGACCGCGGCGTGCAAGTGTGTCCCCCGTGGATCGGACCCCCCCGGTGTGCTTACCGGGGGATCCGATCCCTCCTGCCGCTGCCCCGGGTTCCGACGAGTGACCCGGGGCTGTCGGCTCCTCTTCTCACCGGGTCCTGCCTTCCTGGCAGGACCCGGCTGTAAGTAACTGAGCATGCGCAGCATGCTCAGTTACTTTCACTATACACTGCAATACAAGTGTATTGCAGTGTAAAGGCTTGAATAAGCGATCAAGCCAAGAAGTAGAAAAGCCAAGAAGTAGAAAATGTAAAAAAGTAAAAAAAAAAATTAAATCTTTTTATAATATAATTAAATAAATAAATAAAATAAAAGTCCCATAATCTCCCCAGTAACACATAAAATGCAAATAAAGTATATAAAACACAAAACACGTACATATTTGGTATCACCGCGTCCGTATTAATCTGTACAATAAATCTAAATCAATATTGAACCCGCTCGGTGAACTACGTAAAAAAAAAACTCGAAAAACTTCCCATAATATACAATTTTTCATCAAACACCATCACAAAAAATGTTCTAAAAAGTGATCAAAAAAAGTTACGTTCCCTAATATGATACGACTGAAAAGAACAACTGTTTTCGCAAAAAATAAGCCCTCGACCAGATCTGACAACAGAAAAATACAGAAGTTATGGCCCTGAAAAGTTGTCAATAGTAAAAACAATGCGATTTTCTCCAATATTGGTTTTGCTCAGGAAAATTGAGCAAAATAAGAAAAATTATATAAATGAGGTATCACCGCAATCGTAGTGAACCAGAGAATAAAGATAAAATATTATTTTTACGTTACGGTGAGCGGGGGGGGAGGGGGGGGGAATTAACTTGAAATAGTTAATAAAATCTCATGAATAAGCTATAGACTCCCAAAATAAATTATTTATACATTGTATCTCATCCCATAAAAAATAAGCCCTCATATGATCGCATTACCAAAAAAAATAAAAATTTATAGGTCGTACAATGTGACAATACAAATCTGCTGTACATGGCGCCTCCATTCATTCTATACTTGGCCGTGCGCCCGTACAGCAGTCACCACCACATATGTGGTATCAGTACACTCGGGAGGAATTGGGCATCAAGCGTTGCAGTGCGTTTCATCATTTAATTTATTCTGAAAATGTCAGTTTTGGCCTAAATGAATGTATTTCCAAAAAAATTCCATAGTTTCTAAATCGCAGGTCCATATTTTTTAACCCATGTGAAACACTTAAAGGGTTAATGGACTTAATAGAAGTTGTTTTACATATGTTGAGGGGTGAAGTTTCTATAGTGGGGTAATTTATGAGGTTTTACTATTATTTAGGCCTCTCAAAGTCACTTGGAAGCTGAGTTGTCCCTCAAAATGTGAGTTATGGCAATTTTCATGAAAATAAGAAAAATCGCACCTAAAGTTCTGCGCCTCATAACATCCTAGAAAAATGACCGGAAGCATAAAATATCATCCCAACATAAAGCAGATATTCTGTAAATGTTAATTATCAAACTTTTTGGGTAGTTTTACTTCCTGTCTGGAAACCAGAACATTTCAAACTTGGAAAATGAAGAATTTTTACAAACTTTTGCCAAATTTTCACTTTTTTTCAGAACGAAACGCAAAACTTATCACTTAAATTTTATAACTAACATGAAGTACAATGTGTCACGAGAAAACATTCTCAAAATCACCAGGATATGTTAAAGCGTTCCGAAGTTATAACCAATTATCGTGAGACATGTCAGATTTGAAAAATCGAGTCTGGTCATTGAGCTGAAAACTAGTGTCGGTGATAAGGGGTTAAAGAAGAGCATATCCTGCCAGAGGGAGCACACCCAGTATGTCAGTGTACTTGGTTTACCATCCTTCATCCTGGTGGTAGATGCCCTTTAAGCAAAGAAAGCTGCACCTTTTCATCCAGTAAAATGACAACATCACAGAAACCTGACAGGACCCCATCATAATCGGTGATAGTCTGGTTCTCATGGTCATGTTAGGGATCTGTCCTCAGCTTGCCTTCCATCTATTGTTCTATTATAGGAAATGTTCACCGCAAATGTGAACTTAACCATATAGTGAATCGGCCACCGAGTTTGGAGCAAATAAACCTTTTTCAGAAGATTTATGCTCCTCAGCATCGACTTCATACCGAACATGTGCCCAAAGCCAAGAATCATAAGTGTCTTCTAAGGTAGAATAAAGCAGTCATGATGAGAGGTTCCTCCTAACTAATCTACATAGAAAGAATACCTGGCATTACACAGTGAATACAACTGAGCAGACTGGAAGTTTCCTTTGGGGTTCAGGGTTCCGGTACCTCTCAGACATATTACCGGATTGGCGGCCTAACAGCCAATCTGGAAAATTGATGCCCATAGCCTGGCCAATCAGATCCCTGGCTAGTAGCGTCAACTTGCTGGATTGGCAATCGAGTCACAAGTGAGGCACCAAAACCCGAATGGGAAATTTGAGTCCACTCATCGTGAACTGTATTACAGACCAGATCTATTAATAATTCTGCAGATTTCTATCATCAGTAAAACAGTAAATGCAGCTGTGGACTATAGTACAGGCTGTACACAATGAGGGAAGTTTCTAAGACTGGCGCATTGAGCATCAGACTTTATTTTCCTCCTGCCAGCGTACTGCACGCCGGTTATACTAAGAGGCTCCGGCCTCCACCGGGGGAATGGATTCTCACCCAGGTTTTCATGTAGTTCTATGGGCAAACTATAAAAACTGTGATGAAAGGTTATTTGGAACTTATTGAAAGGTTCATGTACAACATCAAAGACTCTTTTAATGTAAAACAGAAAAAATAAGAACAAGATAATAGCTAAGTATTTAAAAAAAATAATCTGAGTCCACAGAATAACATACGAACAGCTGATATATTGTAGAAAATATTCATTCTGAATGAAAGGAAATCATTCACCAAAATCCATGATAAACCAGGGACACTTACTCTTAGATCCATTACTCATACTGTGAAAATCTTCTTATATTTGTTATCCATGGTCTTCTTCCTTCTAAGATCACCTTTTATAATTAGCTAATAAGCCAGAAGACTTCTGGGGGTGTTTCCAGAGGCACTCCGTACTGCAGCTTCACAGGCTGTTACACTGTGCAAGAGTACTTCCC
Organism: Engystomops pustulosus; assembly: GCF_040894005.1. Lineage (NCBI taxonomy): Eukaryota > Metazoa > Chordata > Amphibia > Anura > Leptodactylidae > Engystomops > Engystomops pustulosus. The sequence goes on along the minus strand of NC_092411.1, from coordinate 37,537,245 downwards.
TTTATTTGTAGTTATATCTTACTTTGAGCAGCTTAAATGTCTTTAGCTCAACCCTTTAATGTTTTCCTTCATTACAGAAAAATTTCGGGTACAGAGCACTGATGGTGTGGAGCCCAAGAAGTGCACCATTTCCTAATACTGGATGAAGCTACAAAGTAAAGTCTCAAATCAGTGACATCCTGTGACATTATACACGATGAGGACGATAAAAGGAACAGCAGATTTTACATATTGTTTACATATTCCCTAATGTATAGAACGCTATGCCCTGTGTGGATGTGGGAAGCCATATACTTTGTTACCTGGGGAATCTATGGGTCGGCTTTTTTTTTGGACAATCTCCCTCCATGTGTCTTCTAGATTTACACCAATCTGAACATAAACCACTGAACTTCTCTCGGGATGTCAGTTCAGCAGTTCCATATTTGGATTGGTAAATCCTGCAGATTTGTGTAACACCGGCCTTGGACTGCGTTCACGTTACAGTCGATTGTGTTTAGAAACGCAATCCAATCTGAATGGGGGATTTACATATGTGCTTCAACAACTACCACGTGTTTTGCTTTGTTTACATCACATTTGTTTTAGTTGAAACACATGTGTGACTGGGCCAAGCTCCTCCCTGTTACGGTCGTATTGCGTTTCTCATAGCAATCCAACCGAAACGCGTGAACGAAGAAAATAGACGAATTCTTTGCAGATGAAATGTGGAATCTGCATGTAATACACAAGAATGTCTGGGGGGCATCTTTCTGTACCACGTGCTGAGTTACCGTGTGCATCTACTAAGACACATGGCCTGGCAGTGAACTACTATACCTCAGGTCACACTGGCTGGGGCTGAACTGCAGAAGCGTGGCCAAGAGCCATCATACCAAGGTCCAAGTGTAGTAGAGAACAATGCATTTCTGAAAGAAAAGAAATTGTATCATTTGACATGGATCCCTGAGACAATACCCTTTAAGGCCTCCCCGATCGCCCTTTTACACCGCATCTGTCCTTTTGTACTTATTTATGTATATAATGCACCTTATTAAATCCATTAACATTTACGTGACTATTTTTATGACATTCTGCACAATTATACATTTACAGTACCTTTATATTGTGTTTTTTTTATCTCTTTGAATGGAATCCGAAGGCCGGTGACGATATACACTCACCGGCCACTTTATTTGGTACACCATGCTAGTAACGGGTTCGACCCCCTTTTGCCTTCAGAACTGCCTCAATTCTTCGTGGCATAGATACAACAAGGTGCTGGAAGCATTCCTCAGAGATTTTGGTCCATATTGACATGATGGCATCACACAGTTGCCGCAGATTTGTCGGCTGCACATCCATGATGCGAATCTCCCGTTCCACCACATCCCAAAGATGCTCTATTGCAGGGGTCAGGAACCTTTTTGGCTGAGAGAGCCATAAGCGCCACATATTTTAAAATATAATTCTGCGAGAGCCGTACAATATGCTTAAAGGGACAATGGCTCCAGCAGTCATTAGTACAGCAAGGAGTGTCCCCCCCCCCCCCTCCCGTACTAAGCTCCCACTGGACCAAAACAATGATAATTCCCTGTAAAATAAAAAATAGATAATTTACATTCGAGCTTGTCCCTATACATGAGCCAACCGCTGCAGAACATCCCCATACAGACGCCAACCGCTGCAGAACATCCCCATACAGACGCCAACCAATGCAGAACATCCCCATACAGACGCCAACCGCTGCAGAACATCCCCATACAGACGCCAACCAATGCAGAACATCCCCATACAGACGCCAACCAATGCAGAACATCCCCATACAGACGCCAACCAATGCAGAACATCCCCATACAGACGCCAACCGCTGCAGAACATCCCTATACAGACGCCAACCGCTGCAGAACATCCCCACACAGACGACAGCCGCTGCAGAACATCCCTATACAGACGCCAACCGCTACAGAACATCCCTATACAGACGCCAACCAATGCAGAACATCCCTATACAGACGCCAACCGCAGCAGAACATCCCTATACAGACGCCAACCAATGCAGAACATCCCTATACAGACGCCAACCGCTACAGAACATCCCCATACATTAGCCAACCAATGCAGAACATCCCTATACAGACGCCAACCGCAGCAGAACTTCCCTATACAGACGCCAACCGCAGCAGAACTTCCCTATACAGACGCCAACCGCAGCAGAACTTCCCTATACAGACGCCAACCAATGCAGAACATCCCCATACACGAGCCAACTGTTGCAGAACATCCCTATACAGACGCCAACGTGTCTAAGCTGCTGCATAACCTCACATTAATGTAGAAATGCAGTGGTGGGGGAAGATATGAGGGGATGATGCAGATGGGTCTGTAAGGGACACTTAGGAGCTTCTTAGCTGCTCCTGCACACAGGACACCAAGGGGTTAAGGCAGAGTGTGAGGAGACACTGGGGGGAGGGAGCACTTAGCTCTGGCTGATTCCGGGCTGCTGACTCCTTCTCCTTCATGTCTCCGGAGTGTGCAGCTCTCTGGTCTCCTGTATGAATCTCCCGCGCTGCTACATCCAGCCCCGGGATTGGCTGCAGGCAGACAGTCTCCTCCCCTCCCTCTCACACACGGAGGAGACTGCTGCAGGGAAGGAGAGGGAGGCGCCGCCCCCGAATTAACCCCGCGGACCCTGCGCTGCTCTGCCGAATACATCCAGGGGCATAACTACAGCCGGGGGCACAACAGCCTGGTCTTGGCAGGCATATTAGCAGTTGCTGCAGCTGTAGTTAAGCCCCTGGATAGGAGCCCCGGCTGCGAGCCAGATGCGGCCATCAAAAGAGCCATATCTGGCTCGCGAGCCATAGGTTCCCGACCCCTGCTCTATTGGATTGAGATCTGGTGACTGTGAGGCCATTTGAGTCCAGTGAACTCATTGTCATGTTCAAGAAACCAGTCAGATGATTCCAGCTTTATGACATGGCGCATTATCCTGCTGAAAGTAGCCATCAGATGTTACAGGGTACATTGCGCTCATAAAGGGATGGACATGGTCAGCAACAATACTCAGGTAGGCTGTGGCGTCTGAGCTTGTGCAAATTGTAGCCTCAGTTTCCTGTTCTTAGCTGAAAGGAGTGGCACCCGGTGTGGTCTTCTGCTGCCTCAAAAGTTCGATGTACTGTGCATTCAGAGATGCTCTTCTGCCTACCTTGGTTGTAACGGGTGGCGATTTGAGTCACTGTTGCCTTTCTATGAGCTAGAACCAGTCTGCCCATTCTCCTCTGACCTCAGGCATCAACAAGGTATTTCCGCCCACAGAACTGCCGCTCACTGGATGTTTTTTCTTTTTCGGACCATTCTCTGTAAACCCTAGAGATGGTTGTGTGTGAAAATCCCAGTAGATCAGCAGTTTCTGAAATACTCAGACCAGCCCTTCTGGCACCAACAACCATGCCACGTTCAAAGGCCCTCAAATCACCTTTCTTCCCCATACTGATGCTCGGTTTGAACTGCAGGAGATTGTCTTGACCAGGTCTACATGCCTAAATGTAGTTGCTGCCATGTGATTGGCTGCTTAGAAATTAAGTGTTAACAAGCAGTTGGACAGGTGCACCTAATAAAGTGTATAGAGTGTATACCAGTGGTGGCGAACCTATGGCACTGGTGCCAGAGGTGGCACTCAGAGCCCTTTCTGTGGGCACTCAAGCCAATCGCTCCAATTTCACCAAACAGGACCAAATCCACCAAATCTTCTTACAGTCCCAAGCAACTTAAGGGATGCTGCTCTCAGCGCCATTTTAAAGCGACATTTCATTGGCTGTTTGAAACAGTGGGAAAAGTGAGGTGGTGTTGACAGAACTGCATTGTCTGTACAGGTCCTCCTGCTGGACCCACCATTCTTCCTGGAGAGAAGCTACAATGATGGTCTGATTTTATTTGCCCACTCTTTTCAACTGTATTGGTGGCCTTAGGATAGCCAATACAATTAAATGATGTAGAAGAACTGGTAGCAATGTTACTGGTTAGAAGTTTCTGCTTGAAATTCCATGTTGGCACTTCCTGGTAAATAAGTGGATTTTGGTTGTAGTTCAGGCACTCGATCTCTAAAAGGTTCACTGATATATACTGTATATACTCAAGTCTAAGCCAACCCGAGTATAAGCTGAGACCCCTGATTTTGCCACCAAAATCTGGGAAAACCTATTGACTTGAGTATAAGCCGAGGTGGGAAATGCATCGGTTACAGACCCCCCCCCCCCCCCCTAGTATATAGCCAGCCTGCCCCCTGTAGTATACAGCCAGCCCAACCAAAAAACAAACAAAACATATACCTCACCCTCCGGCGGCCACGATGCACAGCGCGGCTCCTCTTCTGGCTTCCGCGCCTGTCTTCTTTCTTCGGTAACAGCCTGCAGGGCACGGACGCTGCTGACGTCATACTATGCGCCGGCCGGGAGAAAGCATGGCCGCGCCATGCAGGCTGTGACCGAATAAGATAGACGCAGAAGCCAGAGGGAAAGTATAAAAGTTTTTTTTTTTTTTTTTAAGTGCTGGGCTCTGTATTGACTTGTGTATAAGCCGAGGTGAGGATTTTCAGCTAATTTTTTGTGCTGAAAAACTCACCTTATACACGAGTATATGCGGTAGTTAAATTTAATATTATATTTCAAATCTCACTACAAACAATATTTACCCCTAAAAAAGTAAATTCTGAAATCTTCTGGAAAGTACGGAAAACCGATGTTCGATCTGTAAGCCATTCGACATCAAAATTATCCAGACATTTTAAAAATTATCAAAACATAAAGCAGAAATACAGGAAATGTTATTTAGTAACTACTACCATATACACTCAAGTATAGGCCGAGTTTTTCAGCACAAAAAAAATGTATTGAAAACCCCAAGTCGGCTGACATTCTAGTGTGTGCGTCAGCATACATTATGTCAACAAGCAGTGGAAGTCATGCTGCTTGCGACACAACGTGCGAGGCACGGAGCCGAGGCTAGACATCTATGGAAAGAAGAGGACCTGGCGGGAGGGGTGTCAGAAGGCTAGTAGACATTTTGTTTTTCCTACGGGTTACATATTGGGGGGGGGGGGCAGGGGCTACAGGCTATGTACTGGGATGGGGGGTGATTTCAGAAGAGGCTGCAGCTATATACCGAGAGACAAAGGACTGGCTGTATACTAGGGGCACGAGTTGGCTGTTTATATACTGGGAGCAAGGGGCTTCTGTCTATATACTGTGGGCATGAGTTGGCATGCTATATACTAGGCTTATACTCAGATCAATAGGTTTTCCTAGTTTTTGGTGTTAAAATTAGGGGTCGCGGCTAATACTCAGTAATCTGTAAAATGGTCTGAAGAAAGATCATTTTGAAAAGAAAGAAAAAAACTTATCAGAAAAAGTTTACCTCTAACGTGAAGAATAAAATGTTACGAAAAAAATCCCTTTGGTAAGTGTAAAGTGTTCAAAAGCTATAACCATATAAAGCGAAGCATTTCAGATTCTCAAAAAAAAAAAAAAAAGCCTAGCTGCCTCCTTAAAGGGAACCCGTCACCACATTTGCACATATACAGCCAGAGACAGGTTCCTATAGAGCTCTAATAACTGACTGACTATTCTTTTAGCGAAAAATGATTTAGCTTACATCACCATAAATCACCTTTTATCTTATATTACCTGGCATCAGAGGTGTTCTGCTCAGCTGGCCCCTCCCATCAACTCCTCCCCATGCCTTATGCCTCCTTACTATTCAGTTAATGTCATGTGACATCTCAGGTCCTTTAGCCTCTTGACAATAGCAAACTGTACCCCATGCACATATCTGACCACATGAAGTCACAGCAGCCTCCATGGACTTCTACTCCTCTCCATCCTCCATGGAGGCTGCTGTGATTTTATGTGATCACATACATGGTGTACAGTGTGCCATTGTTAGAAGGCTAAAGGACCTGTGATGATGTCACTCTGGTCACATGACCTGCATTACACAAGGCACAGTGTAAAATAATTGACACAATATTTCCCATCTGTACATAGAGCTTCATATGCCTGTACTTGGATATTAGCAGTCTTCTTAAAGGGGGCTACATAACGTCACCAGGAAGGACAATTTGTTGCGTAGAAAACAAGCTCTCTTTACACGGGTTAGAGGGATTATCCATATTCATTTTGAACAATACTTATTCTTGCATTCCCATCATTTATCCTTTAGTTTCCGCGCCTGTTAATTGAGACACGTAATAAAATAAAAACAGAATTTTTTTTATTACAAAATTGTAAAATATAAAAATATCCAGCAGCTGTAGATAAAACCATCCACACACTTCATTTATGTGACATCATAAAAGGTCAATATGGGCCCCATTCAGCACCAGAGAAAAATATTCATAGAAAGACTTCATAAATTAGACCTGATAAATACTATACAACCCGCAGCACACACATAAGGCACTCAATAGAAACAAGTATAAGACACTGGCACATCAATCAGGAGGAAGCCGACTCCTTTATGTCTGAAATTATCTGTAATAGGTACCACCCATTCAGAGGTAGAGGAGCCACATCCAGAATTAAGAATATTGCAGAATGAAACGTTGTGTCCTTCTCATGAACTTCCTCCGGTCACTCAACGACTTTGATTGAATGAACACCAGAGTGGAGGTGGGATGTTCTGGCGCCCTGCCCGGCCCCCCTGCCACTCATGGAGCTGGCGCTGTGCAATGCTGAACGAGGGTATTTTGCAGCAATGGCTTGAGAAATGGTTTGCTGTAAAATAAAGAGACAATCCATATAGTGAAGACAAGAAACATAACATATGTTAAAAACATAAGACGTAGCACTGTCTCTATTCTATACCAACGTCATACAAGGCCACTTTCATAACAGGTTTGTTATACTAAATTCCTTGTTACTAAACCTACCTACATTCTTAAACTTTCCAATAGATGGCATAAATTAGTGCAGGTGATAATAGTAAATCTGTTCCTGTGTCCTTCTTTCCCTCTGTGTAAAAAAGCTTTCTGTCTTGTATCCACAGCCAAGAGATAAAGGAACTTGATAAATTGTCTAACGATACAAATCTTTACAGACAGTCCCGGGATGGTCTAATCTCCTCAGAGAGCTGAATCATCAATGGAAATATTCTCCAAGGCTAAATTCGCACAAACGTCCGCCCGCCGTACTGTAGCACAGTGGGCACATGGCGGCGCCAGGGAGAGGAGGAGGGTGTGAGCGCTGCTCGCTGCCCTTCTCCATAGAGAAACACGACGCCGTATTACTGGGAAAGATAGGATATGTTCTATCTTTTCCCCGGGTACAGAACGGTGCAGAGAAGGGTGAGCTGGTGGCGGAGCATATCTTCCTTATGCTCTTAAACAGATCTTTATACAGGAAGTAGCTGCACCGCACTGCGGTACACGCTCGCCGCACCATGCGCGCAATCGTGCATGCTTCTGAATAGGAAGTGGTCACGCGCATGGTGCGCCGAGCGCGTACCGTGGTGTGGTGTGGTGAAGCTACTTCCTATATAAGGATTAATAAAGCGTTTACCTGTTTAAGAGCATAAGGAAGATATGCTCCGGCACCAGCTCACCCCCTGAGCTGGTGCACGGTATTTGCGGCTTAGAAGCACCATCGCAAGTGGTAGGTTTCCTTTAAGTGGAACCTGTCACCACCTCCACCTCTTTGCGTACCAGAGCTCCACGGATTCCAATTAGAAATTTTCTTCTATCCCTTAGCTATCATTTCTGTACATTCTAGCTGTGTGCTCCAGCTCAAAAAAACCCACTTGACATTACGAACTCATTAACATATTCAAAGCAAAACGTAACAGCACCGATTACTCGAGAACATAATAGAACAACTGTGCCAGAATTGGGATGTAAAGATCTGGAGTTGGTAAAATGCAAATATACAAAAGGTGGCAAGAACCAGGGAAAGGTAGCATTAAGGATTAAGGACAACCATGACATTGCTGCCTTGGAATACTTTACGGATTGGTTCCATCAGGGAATGTGATGTATGAAGTTACCTGAGTAATCGGATGATGCTTTTCCACTACTATAGAACTCATCGGTGGTGAAACTCCCATAGAAGAGAGGCTTCCTCCAGCCCTGGCCATCTTCTGGGCCAGATCTGAGCGAGCTGTAACACGGGCGGTGATGGTCTTTCCAGCCTTTTGCTGACCTGATGTTATAACTCTACTCATAGGCTAGAAATATAAGAGAGGAGATTTACACACGTGGTAAGGACGAGGCATGAAAACGTGGGTGTGACCAGCAAACCCAAGAAGTGCCGATACTGGCTGCAGCATGGGGACTATGGTGACCAGCATAAAGTCCATACATAAAAAGAAGAAAACATTTGATAAAGAGGAGGTAGTTTTACAAGCCAGCAAGAGAACAGCCTGATGACCGTTTATCAAGTTAGTTACGGTTTTGGCCACTGAAGTGGAAAAGTACATACATAGACTGAAATCATCAGTGTGTGATTACCAGTTTCTGTGTAGATACCATGCTGGATCCGGAGGTGGTAGCGGATATTACCATAGGAATGCTCACATCATCTCTGGATTCAGAAATGTTCGAAGGAACAAACTGTGGTCGAAACTACAGGAGATGAATATTGAAGAGTCGTCAAAATACAATACACTAATCTATGGCCAACATATACAGAAGTTAGTGGCCTGTGCTGTAGGTAACAGTATAGCTCTAAGGGGCTACCCCAAGATCCAGCTGTTACATTAGAGGATAACATACTGATTGAGGGCCAAACTGGTTAGAAAAAGGGGGTCCCAATCGTCCATCTGAAGACAGTGGTAGGTCAAGCATGGACCTCTTCACCCCATTCATTCTCTAAGGACATGCTGGAGATAGCCGAGAACTGAGCAGTACCATATAAAATAGGTATAAAGTACCACATTGTCAGCTATTCCCTTGTATATAATGTACAGTGTAATTCCATACTACTCACATTCTGCTCTGCTGGGGTGGTATGAGCGTGGCTGGAGGAGGGGACATCGTGTTGCGAGGAGCTCATAGGAACAGAAGTGGTTGGCACCTGCTGAAATGTCACTGAGGGGCTGTAGCCGGGGTCTTCTCTCCTGGGTGGATGATCCCCTGCCAAGATACAATTACTGAAGTTTTCGCTGCATTGCAAAACTGAATTAAAAATTAAATGATGCAGTGTAAAGGAGAACAGGATAAAGCTGAATATTCATCAGATATTACTCACAGACTTGTGATTATTACATATCGCCCTGTGCATACACTTACTGTGTACCTAACATGTCGGTGATGGCAATAACCGAGTTGTCTGTGTTACAGTGCCACCTAGTGGTCAAAGTGACTTTATACAGACACAGACAAAAATCAATGTTATAAGAGTCTGCTATTCTAATTATTATAGGAAAAAAATGCCCATATTCACAAGTCATAACTTAATATATTCAGGTCTTGCAGCACCACAATGGCTAATTCTCAAATCTGTTTCTCAAGCTGCGGGGCTTCTGTTCTCACATTGAATTCTAGTTCTGAAATTGTAGTAAAATTGCAATGTGACTAAGGCCGACTGAACCTGAACGTGCTTGGTTTGTGGAAATGGGACTGTGTGATGGATGGTTCTCATGGACCGGGCACAGTGCCGTGGATGCGAATCCTTGCCTCATAGTAAAATATGATACAAGGACTCCCTGTCTGTCAGCCAAACAGCAGCACTGACATAGCACTGCTGCCGACCTAAGGTCTTGTTCACATACACCTTCGGGAAAAAATGTGGAAAAAATAGCTCAGAATATGGGGCAAAATCTGCATCAAAATATCTGACAGCGGATTTTAACCCAGTATTTCTGTAGCGTGAATATAACTTAAGGGCCCCTTCACACTAGTGTGGTCAGTCTGTGATCCAAGGACTGTACAGTAACCAATTCACTGACATCCTCGTGATAAATGATGCAAGGAGTCTCTGCTATGTTTCTTTCATGGCCCAGTGGCATCATCCAAAAAAATAATGTTTGAAGTGAGATGTAAAATGGTTGCATAATGTCATTGAAGCGGAGCGTTTAGTACTCCAGATCTCTCCACTTTAGAACGCCTCCGCTGCTGTGATGGGTATCATGCACCAGATTTTGGGAAATCTTTCTGGATGATATCACCTCACCAGGCCATGAAAGAAACATCATCTGGAAGGTGTTCAGCTGCTTGACAACATACTGCTAGTGGTTTATTAGGTCAATGTCTGCTGACAGGTTCCCATTAAAGACTTGTTACCCACCATTTTCTGCTCGACTCTCTCGCCCTTGAAACATGGACATGGCCTCCATATTCAGTGCACAGACGCCACGCATGAATGCTTTTTTCATAGATCCCTCAAACTGCCCCCTCTCTGCATGTAGCCTTGAGATTTCTGCTCTAGCTTCTTCCAGAGCCCCGCTCAGCTGCAAACAGAAGGAAAGAATTGGTAAATGTCATGGCAAAAATAACCCAAAAAACCCTTTCCGACTGCTGCATTGCCTTATAGCGACTACTGAAGAGGCTTCTTCCGATTTGTTGCCCTTCTTTTTGGTGGCACTTCACAGAGTCGTAAAGCAGGGAGTACACAACTGGTTTAGCACCAGGAACAGCAAAACGGATTGGGAGTGTTTAACCCTTTAGGTGCCCAAGTTCCTCTTTGTGGTAACCAAGTTGGTTCAGAGTAAGGGGGCTCCCTCTGTCACAGTGCCAATATTGGGGTGCAAATGACATCGTATGGCAGAGTGTGGTCTAATGAAGGGCCCCGATGTCTGCCTATAGATTCTACCGATGTAATACAAATGCAGTGTTATAAGCGACAAAATCAAATGAGCTCAGTGCCCTCTTTTCCCCTGTGAAGTGCATAATACGCACGGTGTGTGGGTGCCTTAATATATTGAGGGCTGCTCACTGTTGCTATCCAGCTCCACTATGCGGATGGCATCCAGTGAGGGGGTCGAGTGTGAGATGTAAGTATGTATATATTATGTATGTAAATTGCAGTAGAAAATAAATCTGTTGCAAACTTGCAGATACATTTTTATGCAAAATTTACATGCATGGCCTAGGGTGAAAATTCACAGTATAAAAATTACAACACATCATAGTGCAAATTCTGTAAACTTTTACACAATGGGGGTCATTTACTAAGGGCCCGATTCGTGTTTTCCCGACGTGTTACCCTAATATTTCCAATTTGCGCCGATTTTCCCTGAATTGCCCCGGGATTTTGGCACACACGATCGGATTGTGGCGCATCGGCGCTGGCATGCGCGCGACGGAAATCGGGGGCGTGGGCGAACGAAAACCCGACGGATTCGGAAAAACCGCCACATTTAAAACAAAAAATGTGTCACGAAAATTACACTTACCTTCACCAGGTATAGGCCAGTGAATTTCAGGGCATTCCAGCGCGCCTCCGGGGAACTTCAGCGCAGCAGCGCCACCTGGTGGATGGCGGAGGAACTACCTTAGTGAATCCCGGCCGGACCCGAATCCACCGCAGAGAATGCGCCGCTGGATTGCGAACGGACCGGGTAAGTAAATCTGCCCCAATGTATTGCTTTGCTGGTTATGTCATACACTGCAGATTTTACATTTACAGAAAATAACATGATCATGAACAAATGTACCTGAACAGCTTTAGACTCATAATCGCGTGACAACTCAACACAAACGTCTTCAGCCCTGGCCCGGCACGCACGTTCCACTTTGTCCTTCCAGTTAGACTCCATTACTGAACGCCATGTCCTCCATGTGTTTTTCAATAACAATCTCCTGTAATGTTTGTCAGCCAGACTGCACACATAATCCTAAGAGCATACATATCTGAGTAGGACAACAATTCTCATGCACTGCACCAAATGATGTATAGAGTCGGATCAGCCAACCTAACGTACTTGGGTCCATCTATTCCTAGACTGTAAGCTCTTGTGTCACCCCCTCATCCTACTAGAATGTAAGCTCTTGTGTCACCCCCTCATCCTACTAGAATGTAAGCTCTTGTGTCACCCCCTAATCCTCATAGACAGTAAGCTCTTGTGTCACCCCCTCATCCTACTAGACTGTAAGCTCTTGTGTCACCCCCTCATCCTACTAGACTGTAAGCTCTTGTGTCACCCCCTCATCCTACTAGACTGTAAGCTCTTGTGTCATCCCCTCATCCTACTAGACTGTAAGCTCTTGTGTCACCCCCTCATCCTACTAGACTGTAAGCTCTTGTGTCACCCCCTCATCCTACTAGACTGTAAGCTCTTGTGTCATCCCCTCATCCTACTAGACTGTAAGCTCTTGTGTCATCCCCTCATCCTACTAGACTGTAAGCTCTTGTGTCACCCCCTCATCCTACTAGACTGTAAGCTCTTGTGTCACCTCCTCATCCTACTAGACTGTAAGCTCTTGTGAGCAGGGCCCTCACTGATATTGTTCCATATGACGGTTTGTACTCTGTAGTGTAATATTATATTTGTGTATGTCCCCTATGATTTGTAAAGCGCTACGGAATATGATGGCGCTATATAAATAAAGATTATTATTATTATATTATAATGGGCACTTATGCGGTTTCAGATGACCGTGGTCAATCTGTGACCACAAACTGCAGTGTCAGGGGCCGGACTCCGTGCAACATAGTGATAAATGATACAAGAGGTCCCTGCTTCCCCAATGAGAAGCTGAATATTTTGGGTTATTAACAACTGGTTAATAAGGTTACCCAATCAGTTCTACTGGATTTTGTGAAGTGTCTATCTTTCTTATATACTGGAATGGATGGTCTGGGCTGCTAGCCTCTAAAGCATGTGCCCCACCACTAGCTCCATCTGTTATGGCAATGTTGGACATTTTGCTTCCCCAGCCGTTTTATTTCCTACTTACCTTAGATTATTGCAATACTTCTAGTAATCCTACAATCTATCCTATATCCTAAGCTTAGAACGGGACCAGTGAGCATTACACACATCATACACAGCATCGCTATTCTTAGAACCATTCACCTCTTGTCTGGCCTCCATCTGCTGAAGTCGCCAGTGGGAAAATGTTCGCATCAGTTCAGTCTTTTCTTTCTGCTTCTCCAGAGCACGGGTCAGGTTAGAAATCACCTAGGGGTAAGAACAGCGTATCTGGTGATGTCAGAGTTTCTAATAAAACATGTGATTGCTAGATATGAATGAATCACATATATATAAGGGAGCAAAACCATGAACTACATACAAAGGATTTATTACTGGCACGAATAAAGGAAGTCTGAACTCATTTGTGTCACAGTCAGATTGATATCTATTACTCCATGAAGAGGACAATAAATGTAGTAGTAAAAGATACAATATCTATAAGTGATCCAAAACTCCCAAACTAGGACACCCTGATGTTAAACCTTTCTATTCCCTCATGTATCTACCCAGTGGCAACATCCCCTGTTCTTTTTGATATGCTAAATTTTGTGATCACAATGAGATTCAACAAAATCCCCATCACAGCATAGTCTCACAGGAAGCCGGAATATCTGGAGGCAGGAGGCATAGAATTACAGGGCGATGTGACACCCTGCTCGCAAGAACTGCAGCTGCAAAGCACAACTACATATTCAGCACAGCATCATGGGATGTCCACTTTCACAAAATAATTGATATTTTGTTTGTGTAAGGAAATATATACTTTCTGTATCAATTCCTCACAGCTTTCTAGATCTCTGCTTGCTGTAATTCAACAAGAAGCTTCACAATTTACTTCCTGAGGATAAAAACTGGTCCCTGATCATGTGAGGTCACACTGGTGCACGGCACATTATACCCCTGGTAGTGTGATCAAATGGAGGGAGCCACAGCACGCCAAGTTTTCCAAAGTATAAAGGCTTTATTTACATAAAAGGCATAAAGTACGCAACATTTCGATTAACAATGAATCTTTCTCAAGCATGCATGCATGCATGCCTTTTATGTAAATAAAGCCTTTATACTTTGGAAAACTTGGCCTGCTGTGGCTCCCTCCATTTGATGTCCCGGACTACAGATTCATGTACCAGAATCCCCGGCTGCGAGCACCAAACTATATGAACTAACGTGCAGGATTTGGATTGCTGTCTCTCCCTCCCTCTCCTGGTAGTGTGATGTCACACAGGTGCACGGCACATTATAACACACAGCTCTGATTACTCTCGGTAAAATAACGAGACATGCACCGGAAGAAGCCTTGGAGGCGATAAGGGATTTTAAAAGGTGGCAGGTTCCTGTAATACATGGCAGTCATGTCCTTTTTTTTTTAAACTTTAAGTGGCCCAGAAATTTCTAAAAATCAAATTATATATATATATATATATATATATATATATATATATATATATATATATATATATATATATATATATATATATATATATATATATATATATATATATATATATATAATGTCAAATTTACTTGAGAGGCTACTGGGGCGTGGAATAGCCGTGCGGTGGAGCAGGAACTGCGGAACCTGTCACCAGGAACCTCATTTTCACTAAAGACGGGTTGCAGAAGCCCATTATTGTAAATACGTCTTTCTGCTTTCTCTAAGAATTTACATTACAACATTACCCTGCACCCTTTCAGAATCCTCTGTGTAGCCCCAGGGGTTGGGCTTTGGATTGGATACATTAAAAAAAACAAAACATGTGACTTGTCTGTGTTCCTCACTCCTCAGCTCTCAGCCCCCACCTTTGTTCTCCTGTACACCTCCTCCCTCCCCTGCTGATTTCAGCTGACCAGGCTGTGAGCACTGTGAAGGAGGAGGGAGGAGCTGTACAGGCGCACATAGGTCGGGGCTCAGAGCTGAGGAGTCTGCAGCACAGACAAGTCACATGGGAGTAAACAGAGGATTCTGTCAAGGTGCAGGATTCTGCAGGTTTAATGGGCATTTGAAACCTGTCTTTAGTAAAAATGAGGTCCCTTGTGACAGGTTCCCTTTAAATGCCATTTCTAAACTGCTAAAATGGGAGTACAATAAATTAAATATGGATGGGCTACGCTATGTAAATCTATTCTTTTCAATAGAAGGAACGCAGAGGATCTGGAATACAGGTGGAAAAGAAAGGAAAAGCACAGCGGAGGGGACTGGATGGTGACTTATTCTTATCTTGTTTACCGACACAAGAAAAACTTTTCTCAAAATTTGACGATTTTGTGGATTAAATAGTTTTCCAAAATTGGGCGTTGAGCAGCAGTAGACAGCTTAGTGTATGGTTTGTCTTTTCTGTGTCACATCAATTGACCAGGGATTGGTTTTGATCTACTGGAAGTAAACAATGAAGAGTCCTATAGACTGACAGCAAGCAGAGATCTAAAACACCATGAAGAACTCATATAGAAAGTATATTGGAAAATTGTACAACTTTTCAGCACACAAACAATTATTTTCTGAAGGTGAACACAACCTTTAATGGAAGCCTAGGACCTGAAGTTATACAAAGAGAGAATACAAGTTATGATATCTGAGCATGTTACAGATTTTTCTGTGAAAAATACAGAAGCATTAAAGTGAATGTGATAGTTTTGTTATTGTATGGAAATTGTGCGATGCAAAAAAATAGATTAATGTCATGTTTCTACAGCTTTTGCTTTTATGTGCTTGTGAAAATCAGCATGAAAGCCACCAACAAACTTTGTTTTGCTGGGGTATTTGATGCACAGACTGCCTGGGCACGATAATGCCTTCAGGAGACTTAGACCTCATGCTACGCTGGCAGAAAACCTACACCGGGTCCGGTCTGGCGGGAGTAGTTTCTAGTCAAAACCTGTGAACATTCAATGGTGCACATTTCTAAAAAGTGCACTGGCAGGAACACCTTGTACCCGTCCACCCACTCAGCCATGTGGGTATGACTGGGCACAGCCGCTGGCAAAGTCGCCAAAATAATAGCAATTTCTTGCAGAAGACTAATAAATCTCCCTTGTAGTGTAGGAGCCTCCATTCACAGTCAGTCTTTGTATACAGAGGTTCATGGTGATAGTCTACAGAGCAGAATTGATGGAAGGTGCTGCACTGCATCGGAGCACCAGAGGGAAGTGAGTGTGCCTTGTTATTTTTATACCCCCAGGGGCCTATATTAAAGGAAAAAAACGCTTAGGCCTCATGCACTCTACCAAAATAGGGGCTGTGATCTGGCTGCATAATTTGTGTCTAGATCACGGCCCCCCATAGAGGTATATAGCACCCCTTTTAAAAGAACACCCCAGCGTCATAACAAAGTGGCAGTCCTGCCTTCCTAAAGCTGTGGGAACGGCTGGCCACTCCAGAGGCAGCCGGCAGTGGAGTTAATCAGTAGCGTCATTACATTGTGGTTATTGAGTAATTATAATTATGAGGGACTGATTGGGAAAACGAAAAAAAAACCCAAAAAACGACAATACTGTGAAATGACTACAGCGACGGTATAATTACAGGCTGCGGGAACATGACTCAGCCAACCAATCACCCCGGTAGTCCTTGTGCCGCGGCGCACGTTGCTCGTGTTCCCACGCAGCCAGCGGGAGCCGCACGCAAATGCAGATTTATCTTTACATAGAGCACACATTAGTGTGTATGTGATCAGCCACATCCAAGTACATTAAATGATCATTACATCAAGAGACATGTGAGGTGGTTTACAAGTATATGCAAAACACAGCACAGCTAGCGCCAATGTGTCGCATGTAGCATGACGGTGTGACAACGTGGGATGGTGGGTAACGCACTTTTAAATGTTAATATTCAATAAAAATCATAATTATGACACAAGAATAATAATATAATACAAGAAATAATTATCAGCTCTTCTTAAAATATTCTTAATTGTATTGGAAAAAACGTGGAAGCAGATGAGCGACACCGCAAATGCTGAAATGTTATAGTAAGCACGGCAGGCATTGTCCATCCATGTAAAATGTATCCTCAGTGATATAAACCAGATGCTGAATATTAGATTACTAAGCTAATGAGCAGGACACATTCATAGCAGGGGATCAGCAACATACAAAGGAGAGGTCTGCGAAATGCACATTTTCTACTGATGACTATATCCAAAAATACAGCTAATACACTTAATAAACTCTATATGTACAGGCTGAACCTGACCAGTCTTCCACTACCAGCATAAGGCATAGCAGACTTCACCGTTCCATACCACCGTATTCAACTACCACGAGGAATGGATGCCACTGTATGGCTCTTGAGATTGTCAGTATTAAAGAAAATCTACCATCAAATCTACCAGGGGCGCCAACTCATAGATCCAGGTACTATGACTGTGAAGCTGCAGCACAGAGTGGCTGTGGTAACACCCCCAGAAGCCCTTTCAGACTCATTAGTATAACTATAGAAATTGATAACTTTTATAGTTATGCTATGGATAACAAATAGAAGAAGATTACCACAGTCACTGGGCCTGAATCTATGAGTATGTGCCCCTGATTTATCATCCTGGATTTCCTCCAAAGGGGGTATTCCCACAAAGACAAGAATTCTAAATATACTCAGGATAACAAAATAAGACATTCCCTAATTTACTGCTATAAACAAAAATACAGAATTTCACAGATATAATTCCAACCTGTCTCTATCAGCCCTGTTGTACACTATTTTGGTTGCCCGGGATCCGACCGTTTATCTTGTGACTTTAGGGTCAGATTGTTCTCCTGTCCAATGCTGCAATGAGCTGTTCTCTGCCTTCAGCGCCCACTCTTGCATTCCAAAACGAGCTCACACTCACACAGAGACTTCCTGCCTGCAAACAGTGTGAGGAAAGTAAAGCTACAAGCTACAGACAGATAAGTTCTTTATCTAGGGGAGGTAGAGGGAGGCACAGCAGAAGTGACAGCATATGTTGTTGCCGAGATAGCAGAGCTGAAAATGAAATTTTGTGTTGTATGCATCTCATGGTTCTCATCTCCTTTTTTTTTCTCTAAGTCTCAGATACAATAGATGTTCAGAACCTAAATGACACTGTATACAAACCTGTAGCCTGATAATCTAAGCACATTGTCAGCACACAGCATCTCAGGGCACAGAGGGATCATGAAGTGTCTGCTCAGAGAGTCCCCACCCACTCCATAGAATATTACACTGACCATCACTGAGGGATAGGAGCTAAAACAGCAATAAAAGTGAGTAAAATTGTAAACTAAGGAGTTAGGCTTAGTGGTTAGCGTTACAGCCATGCAGCTTGGGACCTAGGTTCAAGTCCCATGGTCAACATTTGCAAAGAGTTTGTATACGTGTTTGTGCATTTCCATATTTGCTCAGGCAATAGTATAAGACTTGTGACCGCAAGAACCCAAGTAGTGTAATGGATAAGGACTTTGTCTTTTTGCTTGTACACCATGTTCTATTAAAATGTTAAAAGCTAAAGCAACTGCACTGTCTACACAAGAATGGTTATCACTTGTGGGTCTGAGCCCGATTTCTTCCCACTCTATAGCTCTATACACAAACCAGTGTATGAGCCAAATGCCCGAGCCGCAAAACTCGGAGGGCAGGTCCTATGGCATTTCCATCGTCATCAACGTGTGAACGGACCTCACATACACACTGGATGCTAGCATTGGACCAGGCGACTGCTCTTTGCAGCTCACCACGGTCAGGTCCATGTATCCTAATACGGGGGCTGCATCGTCTGATCATAAGCAAATTACTATCCATAAAACTTTCAGCAAAACTTGCAATAATTCAGCAAAAGGATTCCCTGCATTTGTATGAGAGAATCACATACTGATGGCGTTAAGCAGGTTTTTATTTTCTAGATATTTCATGAACACAAAGGAAGTTGTCTAAGAGAACGTTCTAGTCATTGACTGCAAATGTACTCATCCAGAGACGGATCACATTGTGAAGACATTAATCACCAGTGCTACGTCAGGACAAAGATAAATGAGACACCAGCAAGCCATCACACCCTTGTTCCATCCATGTAAGTATGTCTCTCCAATAATATCAGTTTAGATGTGTACTGTATACAAATAAAATATCCAACATTAGGCAAGTCTGCGTTTTAACATTTTGTGTTTTCTGCCTATTATAGTTATAAAGAGAAACGCAATTCAACAGCTCTGGAGACAAGATCTGCCTCATTGCACTGTGTTAGCATTGTCTTTACCTAAACACAAAGTTAAATTGTGTTTCGAAACACAATAGAAACGCAATGTGTGACTGCACCCAAAGATTCAGACAGTCTACTTCCCCTCCTCTCCAAGCTCCACCAAGTCCTGCAGCTCAGCTATAACCTTCACCGTGTCTCATAGAAGACAGCTCAGTCTAATACTGCTCACTCCTGCTTCTTCCCTCCCCATCCATCCATCCCCCTCCCCTTTGTCACACATCAGACAAGTCAATCCTTCTATCCCCCCCCCCCCCCCCAAGCCATCTCCGGGAATTATCTATTGCACAGAAGCTGTGCATTTTCATGGCAACAAGTGCGGTTGAAATCATCTTGGTTCAGTAAAAAAATTATTTTGGTTCTGGCGTTTATTGTAGAATTCATGTAGTTTAACCCCTTAGGGACGTGGCCCTTTTTCGTTTTTACATTTTCATTTTTCACTCCCGACCTTCAAAAATCTGTAACTTTTTTATTTTTCCATGTACAGAGCTCTATTTGGGCTTGTTTTCTGTGTAACAAATTGCACTTCATAGTGATGGTATTTATTATTCCATGCCGTATACTGGGAAGCGGGAAAAAAATTCAGAATGCAGTGAAAATGATGAAAAAACGCATTTGCGCCATTTTCTTGTGGGCTTGGATTTTACAGCTTTCACTGAGCGCCCCAAATCACATGTCTATTTTATTCTTTGGTTCGGTACGATCACGAGGATACCAAATTTGTACAGGTTTTATAATATTTTCACACATTTAAAAAAATCAAAACCTTCTGTACAAAAAGAAAAATTCTTCATTTTGCCATGTTCTGGCACTAATAACTTTTTCATACTTCGGTGCTCGGAGCTGTGGATGGTGTCATTTTTTGCGACTTTTTAATGCTTTTATTTTTAGGACTCTATGGGCTTTTGATCACTTTTTATAGAATTTTTTATATTTTTCAAAATGGCAAAAAAGTGGCATTTTCGACTTTGGGCGCCAATTTCCATTCCGGGGTTAAACCCTGGGAAAATCGCTAATATACTTTGATAGATCTGGAATTTTGGGACGCGAAGATACCTAATGTGTTTATGATTTTTACTGTTTATTTATATTTATATCAGTTCTAGGGAAAGGGGGTGATTTAAACTTTTACTTTTTTTTACTATTTTTTCATATTTTTTTTAATTTTTTTTTTTACCATTATTTTAGATCCTCCAGGGTAATTTAACCCTGCAGGGTCCGATTGCTAATACTATATACTGCAACACTACTGTATTGCAGTATATAGCTATTTTACAATGATTTTTAATAGCCTGCCCTCTGGTGGCTATTAGGAATCATTTCACCTGGCAAGCCTATGAGTCTCAATGAGACTCTAGGCTGCCATAGCAACCGATCGCCGCCCTCCGATGACATTCCAGGGGGCGGCGATCGGGCATCCAAGATGGGGGCCCCCCATGTAAAGGTAAGTTAGGTGCCGCAGCAGTGACAGGCGGGTGTTGGCCGTTTTATACAGCCGTTACCTGCGGTGTATGTTGAGAGCTCAGCTCGTGAGCTCTCTCCATACACCCCTTGCTGCGCGAGGACGATATAGTTCGTCCTCGGTCGGCAAGGTGTTAAACACAAATTTTTAAGCTAGATTTCAATGTGATGAAATTCACTAACAATCTGCAGCAAATAGATAATTTTCTGAAATATATATTATATATAATTTTTTTTTACAGGATGTGAAATTCATGTTTGGTTCCTGTGGAAACATATCTTTAAACAAATCTCATAACAAAGATGAAATAATATTATGAATTACCTCATCTTTTCTGTGTATGGAAGTTTCATAGGTGTGTATCAGAGCTTGCAGCCCGTCTATCTGGTTGCTCATGTGAGTAATATGCTCTGTATGCTTTTCATTCTGCCTTTTCATCTCCAGCTGATGCTTCTCGACTATTGTCAGTCTCCATTTGGCCAATTCGGCCAAAACATTGGTCTAAAAGCAAAAAATAAATAAATAAGGTACATTTTACAATTGCAAGCAGAAAAACAAGGTTCTTGGAGTATATAATAGTAGGGTACTGTACTCCATTTGATAAACATGCCCAAAACTAGAAAATGAGTCTGTACTAAGCTAACACACCTAGATAAAAAATAGCTTCAACAGAGTAAAGTTGTAGTTATGCTCTTACATTAAAAGCTATGTAAACAGTGCAGTCATTACAGACTAAGGCCCCTTTCACACTGGTGTAGTTGTGAAATATATCCGGCCGATATACGTCCAAATAGACGCCTACGGCACCCATCGGCTGTGTGGTGCCATGTGTGGCACCGTACAGTGTATGGGGAAAAGATAGAGCATGCTCTCAGTGTTTATAGGCGTCCCTATGGAGAGGGAAGGGGAGAGCAGCACTCAACCCCCCCCTCCTCTCTAGAGCGCTGCAATGTGAAAGTAGCCCAATGCAAATTCACATCAATGATATGAAGTTGCCCATACACACATATAATAGAACCACCAAAGGTCATCAAAGTACTGACCTTTAAGTTTCCACTCCATACATCTAGCAAGTCTTCAACCTGCTGCATGTTCTCAGAAGAGACAGGTAGCTCTGTCACTTGGATCTGTTCTGCCTGGGATCTAGCAGAAGAGGATGAGCCTCGGAGAGACAGTTCATCTGTATGAACAGGAGAAAAGGCCTCCATGCCGGATGCAAGAGTCCTCTGGAACAGAGATTCTGCCAATATGAATGACGAAAATGTCTAAATATCACTTCATCCATTGCAGTACTAGGCATGTACATATAAAATGTGCCAGCTTTAGGCTTTCTGCATACAAACATGTGCTGTCCTAAACCCGCGAAACAAGGCAAAGGTCCCGTTTTTGCAGTCCCATTGTCATTGGTGTGTGCAACGTCGACTATGAAAAAAAAAAAAAAAAAAAAAAGACTGTCCGAGCCACAAACACAAACAGGATTAAGGACTGCTGTATAATTTGCAGGCGGCCCACGCATGGGGTGGTGGAAGCCGTGAACATGAGCCCCTAGAAGTAAATGGGGTCATGTGCTAGCAGCCGAAACAAAGGATAGCCCATGTCCATACTACATGTTCATAATGCAGAGATCACTAAACCAAGTTATTATCTTCTGCACATTTCTAATAGTATTACCTCTATGGTGTTCTGTCAGTGTATGTTGGTCCGCAATGTCAGCCGGAGAATTTCCTCTTAGACTTTCTCTGTCTGAACCTCTTGGATCGTCTTCTAATGAAGATTGTCTTCTCTCTAGTAAAAAGATTTCAATATTGGCTTAAACAGCTAAGACAAGATTTACAAACTATTTTAAAAAAATCTCAAAAGCACAAATCATGACAAATTCCATTCATTTAAAGGAAATCCATCATTATATTTCCTTATTATTAACCCTTAACGTGATTAGAAATACAGGTTGATTAGGAGCTCTGCAGTGCAAAGCCTCCTGGTTGCCTTACCAGAGCCTCTCCAGGCTAAAAGGGGCTCGGGCTGTTATTCACCCCTTGGAGCACTTCTCCCTGCCATCCACAGCATGGAGCCTTTGCACTTCATAAAATAAAGTTGATTTTACACTTAAAGTACAGGAGCAAACCTACATTTCTAATCACGCTGCGTTAATAATCAGGAAATCGGATTATAGATTCCAGTTCACACCTGTGCTTGGCACCAGGATATTAACTTTGTCACGAAAATGATAACAAAGGAAGACGTCCATGGACTTCTAATGGTTTCCATTGTTGCCTGTTTGCACCACTTCCATTCCGTTCCGTTTCCATTATTTCAGATGGAGAAAACAGTTCTGCATTGTGTAACTTCTGTAATCTGAGCTGAAAATGAAACAGAAACTGCAAGAC
Source organism: Engystomops pustulosus (assembly GCF_040894005.1). Lineage (NCBI taxonomy): Eukaryota > Metazoa > Chordata > Amphibia > Anura > Leptodactylidae > Engystomops > Engystomops pustulosus. The sequence goes on along the minus strand of NC_092411.1, from coordinate 37,514,299 downwards.
TAATTTTTTCCCAACTGAAATAACGGAAGCTTGATGGCGAAAATAATGAGAGCCATTAAAACCCATTGTCAACAAAGGACATTTTAATGGAAACATTATCATTTTTGTGATGGAAGATAATGATGCAGGTGTGCACGAGGCCATAGGGAAATTCACAGATTAAAAATTGGTGGGATATTCTTATCAAAATAAAAGGTTATAGTTAAGGTCCAGCTCACACCTGCATTGATGGATGAGTTAGACTTTCATTTTTATCAGTTTAGCAACTGAAGATAATAAAAGTCCAAAGTCTAACTCATCCATTAAAGGAAATCTACCAAAGTCCTGCATGATAAACCAAGAACCCGTAAACCCAGGCCCCGTAATCTTATATTTGTTATCACCCTTCCTACTAAAATCATCTTTTTAAAATTACGGCGTTACCAGAGCCACTCTTTGCTGCAGATTCACAGGCTGCTACACTTTGCAAGGGGCACTTCACTCCTTTCCAGTGTGTGCTGAAACTCCATCTTTTGCAGCGAGATTAGACCAATGGAGGGGAGTAGGTGCTGAGGGGAAAAAGGGAGGGGCGGGCAGTGTAACAGCCTGTCAAGCTACAGCACAGAGGGGCTCTGGTAGCACTCCCAGGAGCCCTTAAAGGAAACCTACCATTTCAAATGGTAGGTTTAAGCTGTAAACACCGAGCACCAGCTCAGGGTGAGCTGGTGCCAGTGCTTAGTTTCGTTAGTGTTAAAACTAACTCACCCAGCTCACCAGCTCACCCTGAGCTGGTGCTCGGTGTTTACAGCTTAAACCTACCATTTGAAATGGTAGGTTTCCTTTAAGGCTCATTAGCATAAAAGCTGATTTTACTAGGAAGGAAGAATAATAGAATAATCCATGAATAAGTTTCCAGGCTTTTCAGGATTTATTTTGCCCGTAGATTTCTTATAAAATATCCACAAACCAGTTTTAATGGATAACATTAGACTTCAGTTATTATTGTTTGACTGACAGAAGGCAAAAAGAGGTCCAACAGGTGTGAACTGGGCCCAACTTAGCTGAATATACTATAATATGTTGATACAGGAAGATCAGTACATTATTATAATTCTAGAAAATCTATTAAACAGAAGCCCCATGTATGGTTGTTTAGTATTCAGAGTTAAAGTTTCCCAAGATTCATCACTTGCTAAATATCTGCACAGAACTTAAAATACTCCATTTTTATTATTTTGCAGAAATAAGGCGGCCAGATTCTCTCGGATATTTATGTGTAGAAGCGGGTTCCTGCAGCTGTGCACACGGATATTACCTGGGATCTGCTCTTGCCCGGCTTCCCTGGTACTTGAAAACCTGTCACTTGTGGTTTGCTCAGCAGTCAGTTGATGCTCCCTGAGGAAATGAGGCCCAAACTTAGGAGTTACCACAGCATAGCGGAGGAGCTCGTCATATTCATCCTGTCACAAAAGAGTCGGAATAATAGGAGCTGCTTAACCGTGTAATGAAACCGGGAGATGGATGTCAGTTCTAGGACGAGAGGCTCAGCACAAATGGAGGATTCCCCCTTCCATCAAGAACATGTTCATATACATTAGACAAGTAAAGCAAAGCGCCTTCTAAAAAGATGAAAACACAGAAGCTGTATATATACAACATATAGAAACACTACACAGGTCATAGAGTTCCTCAGGTTTGAGCATTTAACACTTTCACGGACGCAACAATTTTCACTCTTTACAAATGAAACCTGAATGTAAAAATCAAAAAGAACATCAATCAAGGACTCTAGAAACACAAAACCACCCAGAGGTTCTTCAGAATCACTGGCCCAATTTCCTTCAAAGGTGTCTACTAGCAGTTGTGAACATACAAAGCTGCAGAGAATGTTAGGTCCCTGGAGATCCATGTAACCTTTCTGTGTGTGAGTTTTAAGTAGCAGCAGGACTGAAAGAAATGGATGTATATTCCAGGATTGTGGCTGGACCTGAAGCACTGTCATGCACTAGTATATCTCTTCGCTGAACATAACACAGCCACTCCCCTATAATGTAGCAGGCTTCTAGTTAGATATCACAGCAGAAGGGAGCTGGGCGGTGGAGCAGTTTGAATGCAGACATCAAAAAACACAAGAGTGTCAGGGACTAATCCAGAGCTCCAAGTCCAGCTACAATCATGTCCTGTAAATGTATTTTTCACAGTACTGCTGGTACTAATATCACACACAAAAGGTACAGTTATATAGATCTCCAGGGCCAATACCTAACACTTTGTATGCTGTTACTATGACTATACTTTCTCATTATTCTGGCATTTGGCACATATATAGAAGTTTGCCAATCCTAATTGTCTTTAAACAAAAGATTTATTCTGATTCCATGTCAGATAGAGAGAAAAACATTCAAATGTGTATTTTTTCATAGTGTATTAGACACCTCTGGTTTCAGCTGTACGTGACATTCACTGTACAGAGTTTTAGTCTATACTGTGACCAATTTTAGTCACTTATTGACTTCAGACAAATATAATCAATAGGTTTTGATTTCTTTTTGTAGACAAAAAAAAAAACATTTTAACTCCTTTCTCCACCATGAACATACAGGTAATATAGCACCAGTACATTACAGTGGCAGTGCCTGTGCTGTGCCATCATCTGCTGGAGGATATCCGCAGAAACATCTAGATTCCTGGTGCTATTTAATCCTCACTGGGAATATCTAATGGAAAAAAAATCTGTAAGCAGTGTAATTAAAATATAAATGAAAGCAATTATAACCAATTGTGTGCTGAAAGTACATGACTGTTGACGGGACCAAGTGGTCTTGGAAATATGGAGGGTTTCAGGTAAACTGTGACCCATTGCACAGCCTCAAGTAGCAGGAAGCAGCCTCTCCCTTCTTAGCTTAACTAACAAAAATAGCCAAACAGGTCACGTACTGTCACACAAGGTGGGAGGTAGGGGGCTTCCTGTTGTCATTACTTGTCAGTCTCTGAACTTCCTGGACCATGTGATCGCTGTGGCTCCAGCAGGAACTAAGCCTGTATACTTTTAGGATTCGTGGGGGACCCTTAATGTTGATCCCCACTTCTTGCTGCTTTACATCAGGTATATTTCTATATACCATCTACTGATCATGAGCAAAAATATTTTGATCCCAGAATGGCCTATTTAATACTATATAGACCCTATAATAGGGAGCCACAGCAAGTGGCACACACCCTGCTGCCTGCAGATACCAACTGGCTCTGACATCAATGATGGCAGCGCTCATTGGTGCAGGTGGGCGTGTAGCAGAGAGTAGAACTGACAAGTACTCACCACTCCCAGGTCCACTCCAGCACTACGCTGCTTTATGTGCCACCATTAGGACCAAGGACAGTGCAGCGCCCGGAACAAGAGGGGACCACAGGTGCACTGAATACACTGGGTCCTGACACAAGCTCAAACATCTCCACTGCAGCATGGTATTACAAACATCTGATCTGGGGGGTCTCTTCTATTATTAGCGCCTAGTGAGGTCTCATTTATTTTTATCTACTTCAGACGATTTCCATTATTATTATAATCGTTTGTATGTTCACTATATTTGCAGCATGCCCTGGGGGTCTATTAGTTATTATACAAATGTTGCACTGTGGTGTTGGCGCATCTACGGTGCTGGTTACTACTGCATCCCCTGTAGTTGTGCAGTCTGACAATGTGGTTCTTGGACAGATAAATATTGTGCTCTACAACATATAATGAGAGTGTTTTATTCCTCATACCTGGAAATGATCAATGAAAAACAAATATTTTCTAACGTATTACCTGGAAATCTGAAGACACTGAGCTGCCGTGATCTGAATCTTTAGGAACGACGGGGCTTCTGGTGCTCTCCTCATCTGATGACATCTGCACAAAACATCAAACTCATAACAACTCCTGTGATACAAGGCAGTATGCTGATGAAGGAGGAGACTGGTTCCAGATATCTGTTACCTGCATAGGCTGGGAAAATACTGCCGATATACCATCGTTGGTATACAATAGTTCACCTGTGACGTCACGTTGACAGCTCTGCGCCCACTAAAGCCTACTAAGTTATACAATTTTCCTATATACTTTCTGTATCTCTGCTTGCTGCCATTCTATAGGAAGCTTCCCGTCTCCATCGTGTTGATAAAACCTGCACATAGTCATGTGCTGTCACCCAGGTGCACGACTTGTTATATCCCTTGTTATGTAATGTCATACAGCTCGTTATACCACACAGCTCCGATTACTCTGTGATATAACAAGCTGTGCACCTGTGTGACATTACATGATCAGGGATATAACAAGGTGTGCACCAGGGTGACATCACATGACCTCTTTAATCCTCCTACCCAGACATCTTCAGTGCGCAGCTACCAGGAGCTGAGCGCGCTCGTCCACGAAGCCGGAGTTCTGCGCATGCGCAATCTCGGCTCCGAAGCTGGAGCTACTGAGCGTGCGCAGAACTCCGGCTTCACGGACAAGTGTGCGCAGCTACAAGGAGTTGAGGATGTCTGGGTAGGTGGATCAAAGAGGCTACTGGGGCGTGGAGTAGCCGAGCTGTGCAGCCTCAGCTCGGGCTACTCCACGCCCCAGTAGCCTTGTTAGAAAATTTGCATATCAAGGCCATTAAACTTTCTAAAAGATTGTGAGGACTAAAGGATTAGCCCTAAAAAGGGCTATCCTTACATCCATTAGATGCACCTACCAACAGATCTACCTTAAAGGGAACCTGTTACCAGGGACCTCATTTTCACTAAAGAAAGGTTGCAGATGCTTACTACACCTGTGGTGCAAAAATGCCTCTGCTTTCTCCAAGCATTTGCATTACAGTATAATTGTATGTCATAATTTACCTTGCACCCTGACAAAATCCTGGGGTAGTCAAAGGGGCTGGGCTTTGGTTTGGATGCATTTCAAAAAAACAACAGGTGACTTGTCTGTGCTGCTCACTCCCCAGCTCTCAGCCCCCACCTTTTTGCTCCTGTACAGCTCCTCCTCCTTCACAGAGGTCACAGCCAGGAGAGATGACATCGTTGGGGTGGGAAGAGATGTACAGGAGCACAAAGATCTGAGGAGTTTTTGAAATGCATAGAAAACCAAAGCCCAACCAATGGGATTTTGTCAGTGTACGAGGTAAGTTATAACACACAATTATACTGTAATGCAAATGCTTAGAAAAGGCAGATTTGCACCGCAGGTCTGATGGGCTTCTGCAACCCGTCTTTAGTAAAATTGTGGTCTTTGGTGACCGGTTCCCTTTAACAGTTAGATCCATAGTAGTAGGTTTCCCTTAATGTTTGCTCAATGCCAGAATATTGGGGACAGTAGAAGACCAGACGAGCATCGCACAAGAATGACAAAGGGGTAGGATGGCAAATAGGATGGGTTTGTTAAGCACTGTATGCCACCATAAGGTGCGAAGTTCCAAGTCTGAAGGGTCCTTAGCACCTTTATACAGACTGGGAAATTGCTGGATCGTCCTAGATTTTTTGAGTGAAAACTAGCAATTGAAGCTCATTCCAAACTAAAATAAATATTGAGATTAAGGTCGCATTCACACGACCACAGGGGGGGGGGGTATGTATGAATGCAAGCTTGTGCAGTACATACGCCCCAAATAGACGGCAGCGATACGGTGCGCCCGGTACACAGGAAGTTAGGACACGTCCTATATTTCCCGTGTTTACAGCCCGTACGCCATGCACTGTGATCAGTGGAGCCCCCTGTGGATTACTCATACACCTAGCAGGTCCAAGGTTCAGTTTAAAGGGATATTCTGCACAGTATGTAATGACTGTAAGCTTACTCACCTACTATAGGACATCCAGGTCCAGCACTGCAGGGTCGGGTCTAGTCCAGCAGTAAATGACAATGTCCATCATTTAAGTGACCTCTCAGCCAATCACATGAATCGCAAATGAGCGCAGAGGCCAGTGATTGGCTGAGTGGACAAGTGACTTATGGACAATGTTATTGCCTGGACTATAGGATCTGATCTGTGCAGGCGAGGAAGGGTTAAAGTTGACCATGCAATTTTGAATAACCAAAGCTTTATCTGTATAGGCAGAGAGTTATCAGACCCTTATATAGAGATATACTGCACATAACACAGGGAGCTGCTCTATATAACCACACAAGGAGGCCACGACCTGCGCTGCACCACTGACAACTCTCACTCACCTTCAAACTTGGCGCTGACAGCTGCTGTTGCACTGAGGAGGTAACGGCCGGAAACCGAGGAGCGGAAGTAAAGCGCCGCCATGGTAACAGCATACACCCTGCCACAGCCTGCGGCTCCCTGCTAACAGTCACGGGGACTCCACCTATCGCCGCCCGACTCTCAGGCGGATGTGAAGAACGCCTAGTACAAGAGCCGTGATTGGCTGGGAGTAAGGAGACGGTTAGGCAGATGCCTGCAGTGAAATGAGCTTAGAGGCATTGTGACGCTTTACGGCCAATGTCGTAATATTGGAGAAAACTGGCGATAACGATGCAGATATTAGCACTGCATTGTATATAATAACACACAGGCTCGAGGCGCATCATCCAGTGCACTGCACTTACAGGCTCACGGCCCGCATAGCTGTGTGTACATAATAACACCCTGCAGGCTGCGATGCTGTCACTATCTACATCATATTCATTGTAGAGCAAAGCTCACCCAGTCCCCAGACATTGCCAGCCATGTGTATCCCATACGTGAAGAAAAATAAAAGAAGCATGACACTTTTCTGGTGCGTTGGGTGCGTTCACACGTTCAGTTTTTCACGCCGTTTTTGATGTCCAGACCAGGAGTGGCGTGAAAACAGAGAAGGAGCAGCACCTCTCAATGATATGTTCTCATCTGTATTCATCCACATCTGCTTTTGGCGTCAAAAATTGCATCTGAAAAACTGAACGTGTGAATGCACCCTAAGGCTGCGGTCACGTGTACTGCGTACCGCTAGACGTCCGTTCATAACACAACGCTAGCGCACGGGGGTGGGGTATTTGGGGGTTGTGGCAGGTGCTCGGCCCGACAGCTGAGGACCGCCCCCGGTGCGCTAGCGTTGTGTTATGAATGGACGCCTAGCGGTTCGTGTGACCACGGCCTTACAGTGTTTGTTTTGTGTGCATTATTTTACATGAAAGCCTATAGGGTTGGTTAATCAGGGCTTGTACGTATGTTTTCTGGCGTACAAGTCCTGCAATAAAACCAAAGCCAGTAATTATGGTTATTTACCTCATGATGCCACATCCACGCAAAGTGGGCGTGGACGTCGCCAGAGTGGGCCAGCATGGGGGTGTTCCTGTGCTGCACCTGTACAATTACTATAGTCAGGGAACATTAATGACAGAGAGCTCGCAGGTTAAGGTGCCCTGCCTGGCGTAGAGTTGTACGCTGAGTAGCCCGGACAGGCAATGTATCCAGTGTGTTGGGGACTTCAAATAAAATATGTAACCAATCCGCAAAAAAATGTTTTATTGGAATTTTTCTGGGATTTGACACAGAAACAGAAAAAATGCAGTAGAAATCCGCAATAAATGCATATGTAACGGCCTGGTGGACTGGTCATTACTAAAAGGTTAAAGAGTAACTGTAAAAGTTTTTTTTCCCCACAAATCGATAGCTCTTGGAATGTAAAATAATTTTGCATATTATCTTTGTTACCTTTATGCAGCAGTTTCTTTGCTTTAGCCCTCAGATTACCTCAGTGCTGCAATGGCTGCCTCCTCTCCATGAGCTGACAAGCCCTGGAGTCTGTACTTTGTTTATAGTTTATCAGTCGGTTTCATGGGAGGGAAGGAGCTGCTGCTTGTTTGTTTGTTTTCAAAGGGGGAATCACATTTAATAATTTTGTAAAATCATTATAACTTTACAGTTACGCTTTAATTTAGTGAGCACTATATGTGGCCCTATGTTTTCAGATAGTTCTGTGTGTAGTACTATTACCTTATGGGGCATTTAGTGTGGCACTTTTACATTTCGGGCCACAGTGTGGAACATTTAGTGGTGCGGTCTTTGCACTTGTACATACATCTGTACATTTTATTTTAAATGTAATAGTCCCTTGTGTGTATTTAGATAATAAAAGGTTGTGCCTATCGCTTGTCATCGGTTCATTTTTTAAAGTTAGATATTGCAATGAATGAAATTAATAATTCATGTGCTTCTTTTCCCATTGTTATTATACATCACTTTTATTTATCACAGATTGATGTCTTGGTCACTTATTGTTTTGCTGCCAGTTGTTGTTGCTGCAGAGTTATCACCTTGTCATCTATGTTGACATGAGAAGCCATAAAATGTCTGTTTTTCAAATAGAACACTGTCAAAATGTTCAAAATATTCTCATTTATATTTATATATTACAGAGTTTCATTTAAAGGGAACCTGTCACCAAGGACTTCATGTTCACTAAAGACAGGTTGCACGAAGCCCATTACACCTGCATAGCATAGGTACCTTTGTGCCTTCTCTAAGAATTTTCATTACAATAAAATGTAACTTACTTGACATCCTGCCAGAATCCAGGGCTGATTCGTGGGGAGGGGGATTTGGTTTGGATGCATTTTAAAAAAAACAAACACTTGTCATGTCTGTGCTACTCAATCACTCCTCAGCTCTCAGCCCCATCCTTTCTGCTCATTTATAACCCCTCCCTTCACCATTGATGTCAGCTGTCCCTTACCCTGAGGCAGGGATAACAAACAAGTGTATGCATGTGGGGAGGAGTAACTCCAGATGTGCTTGAAATGCAATTCAAGAGCATCATGTGAACATGGCGTTATGTGTTTAGACAGGACCTCTTATTAAAAGTGAACTATGACTTCCTCATGTCTCCCTAATATTGTTGCCTCCTCTCATCTCCCTCTCTTATTGTGAGCCCCCGCTCATCTTCCCCAACATATTGGGGCTTATTTACTAAGGGTTGCAGATCGCACTTTCGCCGGACTGTTTGTCATTTGGACAGGTATTTAACAGGTGTCTGCGCGGGGGTTGTGTACCGCATGCCATAGTTTTTGGGCGCAGCTGCGCTGGCTTTTATCCAACGCAAATTGGGAGACGGCTGTCAGACGTTCCAACTAATTCAGACTAAGCTCAAGATTTAAGATTCAAATTGTGTTGCAAGACAATGCACTTACATACACCAGGAAGAAGAAGGTGAACTCCGGTGGACCTGAACGGGGAACGACACTTGCAGGATCGTCAGACAGTGCACTTTTGGTGAACTCCGTGGACGGGTAAGTAAATGTACCCTATTGTCTTCCACTATTTTGTGGAATAACATTGATAACTTTTGGCACTTTAAAGGCATGGGATGATATAGCAAAGGAGGATATGCTCTAAACACCTCATTACTTGTGATTTTTTTCACTTCCTATGTTGTCCATAAATGTGATTGTTACTTATTCTTTATTAAAGGAAACATAAGAATTCACCATTTGAAGTATAGAACATTGGATGGGACAATTTACATATGCCTATTAGCATTAGACCTTTGGTGTAACGAATATGTTGTTAAAAAGGTAGCATAGACATGACATGTGATGTTAGGTTCTGTGACTGCAATCTTCCGGTTTCCACTAGCCCTACCCTGATGTTGTTGTGTGTCCCTCTAGTACAGTGTATTTGTTCAAACAATTTTTTGTCTTGTATTTTATAACATAATAAAACTTTTGATGCTTTTTGATCATAAAAACTGTGGTTGATGTCTGACAGTTTTCTGTGCAGGATATGTATGTAAGTGCCAGTTTAGATTCGATGGAGGTACACCATACTATTGTGCAATACTATGGAGGAACACCATATGCAATGACGATAAATGTATGTAGACAGCTTCAATTTGTCCTCCACGTAGAGGTTTTTCCAATTGTGTTGATTATGGGGCTAGCAAAGAAGCCAACAATCAGGGACTATTGGAGCACAGACATTTTGTTCTACACCCGATGTTCCCCATGGCCACAAGTAGAATGGGCTTTGAAGCTATTTTCACATTATGGTAAGACACAGTGCCCACCCAGAGATGACCCCAGCTATGATTGGTTATCTAATGTCAGGTCCATCCTAGACCATTTTAGTGGCAAGTTTGTGCACGGATATTCAGACGGAAAACATGTGTCCATAGGCAAGTCACTGGTACAATTTAAAAGATTTCACTTCTGCCAGTACCTGCCCAATAAGAGGTCAAGGTATGGTGTGAAGTTGTATAAGGTGTGTGAGAGTACATTTGGGTACAAATACAAGTTTAGGGTATATAAAGGGGAGAACTCAGTGTGGCCGAATGCCGAGCTAGGAGGACGCATACCGGCGAGCTCCCGGGATCCTGACCTCCATCCTGATATTTGGATAGCCATCCGTGATTATAATCAGCTGGACACCCGGCGCGGACTTACCTGGCACTAGGAGGACGGAGTGGAGCCGGCCATTTGGAACCCCAGCCGAGTCGGAGGGTCAGAAGCGGAGACCGGGCGCCGCCACTGAAGCCGAGGAGCCGGTGTAGCCGAACCTGCCGCTGTTGGTGCCTTGCACCGCTGTGTTCCGGGACCGGGTGCCGGTATCTGGTGAGGTGTCGGGCCCCCTGCTCGGGATCGAGGGAGGCCGCAGTGGTGTGGCGCACGCAGCACGTGGGGCGCCGGCGCCATTGTAGATCTGGCGCGCCTCCTCCTCCTGCTCTCCGGGCGCTGCCTGCACAATTAATCCTCCTCCCGGGTCCCGGTGTCGGCGGCAGGCGTGGAGTCGGTCCTCCGGACAGAGACTGAGGGCGGCCGCTGCGATGAGGGGTGTGCGGCACGTGGTGTGCCGGCGCCATAGTGAAGAGGGCACACTTCCCACTCCTGCCTTCCAGGCGCTGCCCCCGTCAGAGAATCTGAGGGACAGCCCAGGAACCACTGCCTCGGGGTCCTGTCTCCACGGAGCAACTGCGGCTGAGAGGTAGGCTGCCTGTCTGCTCCCCTGGCCACAGAGCCTCTCCTGACATAGCCCACCCGTGTCAGTGCAGAAGTGACTTTCCTGACCCCCCCCCTGCTCACATTGCTATCTGGCACTGAAGGGGTTACTTCTACTTCCACTATACTACATAGAGCTCGGTTTTAGTCCTTCTGCCGTCTACCCTGGTGAATCCTTAGTGATTGTCTGATTCAATTCAACCCTCCTTGAAAGCTTACTGGGTTACTGGTGCTGTATGCTTGTAATTCACACAGATAGTAAAATGGGCAACAGGAGGAGAACAGCTAAACAAAGTAAGGCGCCATCAGGAGCCTCTGCGCCGCCATCCGATGACGAATCAGTTCCTGGAGACCCCCTGTACCATTCTCTGGACCCTCTGGATAACCAGGCGTGCTCCACCTCACAAGCTGTTTTAGCACAAATACAATCTAATGCGGCAAGGAAGCTGGGCAGGTTTTCACGTGCTCAGCCTAGCTCTCCTCAAGGGTCTCCTGGTCCCTCACCCTCCATGTTTGATGGATCTCAGAGCCCATTGCAACCTGACGACCCGGAGGACATTCCTATGGATCCATCTGAGGTGCTAGACAAGAAATTTGCTGAGGTGTTAGCAGCCATTAACTCCTGCCAATCTAAGCTAGTTAACAAAGTTGATGAACTCCGTCAGGACTTTGTCATCCTGAGACATGACGTCCATAAAGCCAAGGAGCGGATAACCGAGACGGAGCGCCGCATTTCTGATGTTGAAGATGTCCAGAGACCAATGCCCGTTCAGATTACTGATTTACAACGTCAGATGGCTGCCGCTGCAGACAGGGCGGATGATTTTGAGAACCGCTTAAGGCGCAACAATATAAGAGTTGTTGGTCTCCCCGAGAAAGCTGAGGGTCCCGATCCGGTCGCTTTTTTTGAAAAATGGATGAAGGACTTGCTTCCTGCAGAGACTTTCTCGCCGTTTTTCACGGTAGAAAGGGCCCATAGAGTCCCAACCCGCCCTGGCCCTCCGGGGGGAAATCCCAGGCCTTTCCTAGTTAGACTGCTACACTTTAGGGATAGGGACGCAATTCTGCGTGCGGTTAGAGGCAAAGGGGAGATTCTCTTGGGTAATAACAGAATAGCATTTTACCCTGATTTTTCTGCTGCGGTGAGGAAGCAGCGCACCCACTTCAATGAGGTTCGTAGTCGTCTTAGGGATAAGGGGTACAAATACTCGATGTTTTTCCCTGCACGTCTCCGTGTGATAGATGGTCAGAGGACCCGTTTTTTCACCTCCCCGTCCGAAGCCATGCACTGGGTGGACTCAGCCCCTAGGGCTCCTGGAAGTGCTAGGGCGGCCCCTCCTCCCTGACCTTGGGCTGGAAGGTACTCAAAGTCCTTCTCTTTTAGTCAAGAGAACTTGCATGTCATAACTGGGGTCCCAGTGCTAATATAGCTAAGCGGTTATGTCATATAATACTTCAAGATGGGTGCCTACACCCCCTCTAGTATATTATTGGGGTGCTCCCTCTATACTGTATTTAAGTGATCGGTGCTATCCATCATTTACTTCCTAATCCCCTTACTATAGGGGTCAGGTTCCCGGGATAAGCAGTTTTGGGTTTATCCTAGTTAGGGACCATAGTTCCTGGTAGTTAGATAGTTCGAGGGTATAGGTCTGCACTTCAATTGTTAGAGTGTTAGACAGGGGGTTATCTCTAATGTATAGTTGGGATACAGGTTTACTCATGTTAATGTTAATGCTTTATTATGTGTTTTTTGTGGTAAAGCTGTGTGAATGTGTGTGTGATTGGTTGTATGTGTCTATGTCCCCTCCATCTCTCTTTGCAGGTTCCATTTCTCCAACTATCCAGCCAGATCCATATCCCTCCTTACTCTTATGGCGTCAATTAAGGTAATAAGCTGGAACGTTAGAGGGCTAAATTCTAAATTTAAAAGAGCTATAATTTTGGATACCATTAAAAAACAGTCTCCTCATATAGTCTGTATACAGGAGACACACCTTACAGGACAAAAAATTCTATCACTGAAACGTGCCTGGGTTGCTAGGGGTTACCACTCCTCATACTCAGTGTATGCAAGAGGAGTCTCTATACTTGTATCTAAATCCCTCCCAATAGAGGTGTCACAGGTGGCCATCGACCATTTTGGCCGCTTTGTCATACTGCATTGCTCCTTATGGGGGTCCTCCTTCAACATTGCTTCAGTGTACGTCCCTCCTCCTTTTGATACTGGTCCACTACAAGCACTGACAGATAAATTGGTACCCATGCCCCCGGGTCCATTAATATGTATAGGGGATTTTAATGCGGTGCCCGATCCATCTCTGGATCGCACTAGTGGTGTAGACCCAGCATCAACTCGATTAAATGAATGGATTATGTCCCTTAACCTGATAGATCTCTGGAGGGGGAAATATCCTTTGGGGAAAGAGTATACCTTCTACTCCTCAGTGCATAGGACCTTTTCTCGAATAGACCTGGCATTAGGCTCTCCTGACGTGCTCCCCATGGTTGACTCTATCTTCCACTGCCCCCGTAGTATCTCGGACCACTCCGCTTTGGTTCTCAATCTACTGATTGGTCCTCCCTGTGATTCCCGAATTTGGCGCCTGCACCCTGCATGGCTTTCTAATCCTGCAGTGCAGATGAAAATGCAGACAGATCATAATGAATTTTGGGAAACCCATCATAACCATCCAGATCTATTGCTTCTATGGGACGCATACAAGTCCTCTACGAGGGGGGCGATCATCTCTGGGGTGGCAGGGCATAGGAGGGTCATGGGCGATAAAGAAAGAGGGTTGACCTCTAGACTACAGGTTGCTGAAAAGAGATACATAGAGAATCCCAGCGGGGACAATAAGAGGGCTTGGGCGCAGGTACAGCGGGAACATCTTGCTCTGGCCAAGGAACGCTCTAGTAAACGCCTTTTGGCTTCTGAAGCCTCAGTTTTTGAATTTGGGGACAAAAATGGTAAATTACTTGCATACCTCTCCAGGGCAGAACGACCGTGTGCGTCGGTCCCCTTTATAGCAGATGCGAATGGGGCCTTGGTACATGATCCTACCTCCATAAATAAAGTGTTTAAAGAATTTTATTCTTCCCTGTACAGTCCTAGCATATCTACCACGGCTGCTGAAATAGATGCCTTTTTGGATGACCTTCCTCTGTGGCGCTTAACCCCTGCTCAATCACTAGAATTAGACTCCCCTATCTCAGCAGAGGAGGTGGAGTCAGCTATCCAGTCTCTTCCATCAGGTAAGACACCTGGTTTAGACGGGTTGGGGGGAGAATGGTATAGGAGTAAATGTGAATTTTTAGCCCCTAAGCTGCTTGATGTTTTTAACACAGCCCTGGAGCATGGCTCGTTGCCTCCCTCTCTGAGAGAAGCCTTAATATTAGTCCTCCCGAAGCCCGGGAAAGACCCTTCTCTCCCTGACTCCTATCGACCTATTTCTCTCCTTAACACCGATGTAAAAATCCTGGCCAAAATCTTGTCAACAAGACTAAATAAGGTGATTTTGTCACTGGTGCACCCGGATCAGACGGGCTTTATGCCCGGCAGGGGAACGGATATTAATATTCAGAGATTGTTCCTAAACATAGAAGCAGCGGTGGGTTCTCCTGATCCTGGCTTTGTTCTATCACTTGACAATTGCAAGGCCTTCGACTCTGTCGAATGGCCATATTTATGGGCCGTACTGGCTAAAATGAGAATAGGCCCCAGATTTCTGGCCCTTGTCCAGCTTCTATATCAGGGTCCGAAAGCCAGGGTCAGAACTAACCTGAATGTGTCTGCCCCCTTCCCCATGGGCCGGGGCACCAGGCAGGGTTGCCCGTTGTCCCCGTTACTTTTTGCATTGGCCATTGAACCCCTTGCTATAGCCATTCGCCTCTCCGATGATATAGTTGGATTGGTGAGAGGGTCGATCACGGAGAAAGTTTCTCTATACGCGGACGACACCTTAGTATACCTTGGAGACATTGGCGCCTCTCTGGTGTCCCTTCTTTCCCTAATTGACAGATTTGGTTCCATCTCAGGCCTACGGGTAAATTGGGATAAGTCAGTCCTCTTCCCCTTATCGGGAAATGTCAGTCTTAATCTATCTATCCCCCTGCAGGTAGTATCTAGCTTTAGATATCTTGGGGTCAGGGTGTCTCGTAGGGTCCAGGATTATGTTGCATTAAATATTGATCCCCTGATAACAGACACAGAGAAACGGTTGCAAGCATGGTCCACATTACCCTTATCCCTATATGGTCGCATTAATATTTTTAAAATGATTTATCTACCAAAATTCTTATATCTACTTCACTCCTGCCCGGTGCTACTCCCCAAACTAATATTTAAACGTATAGACAGTATTTTAAGAACATTCTACTGGCAAGGAACCAGCCCACGGTTCAGTCTGGCCGTGCTACAGGCGCCTAGATCTCGAGGTGGATTAGCGGCTCCTGACCTATACTTTTACTATTTAGCATCCCAACTTGTCTACGCACAGTGGTGGATCGACATAGATAGGGGGAATGCAGCCACTGCTTTGGCTGGGTCTCTGATGGGGTCATATGAAGCGCTCACGAACCTTCTATATAGGTACAAATCCCCGGCCTTAATCCCAATTCCCTTGCGTACCGTAGCTGTATGCTGGCGAAGAGCTCAATCGCTAGTCAGCCCCTCCTCTCCCCCTCCGGTGTCTCCCAGATCTCCCATCTGGTTAAACCCTTGGTTCCCACACCTTCTCTCCTTGCCTGGGTGGACGATGTGGGGGGCGGCAGGTGTCAAGTTCATCGGCCAATTGTTATCCTCAAACTCTGAGCTACTCTCCCTTCGTGAACTGAGAGAGAAATTTTCCCTACCCCCCATGGCGTCCTTCCACTACTCCCAACTGAGACACGCCTTTAAGGCCCAGTTTGGGTCCACTACATTGTCCACAGAATTCACTAAACTGGAAACTCTGCTAGGAACCCCTGATCTATCAAAAACTCTCACACAAGTGTACAATGTTCTGCAAGCACAAGGAGTTAGACCATTTGATCGGGCTCATGTGCGCTGGAGGGAGGATATCCCAGACCTCTCAGAAGAGGAATGGGGGGAAGTTGAGCACTCCTACTTTGACTCAGTGGTGAGCGCAAGGGATTTCCTAGTACAAACAAAATTCCTCCACAGAATTTATTACACACCGGTAAGACTTAATCGTATGGGGGCTAGACAGGATGATAACTGCTTCAGATGTCAGGTAGCCTGTGGTTCTTTCTTACATTGTGTGTGGGCATGCCCCAGGGTCAGTGCCTTTTGGACAGAAGTGCTAACATTCCTCAGCAATCACTTTGGCTTTCCCCATATAGCTAACCCCAAGGTTTGCCTTTTGGGAATAATAAATGAGGTCATTGGTGGCCATTATGACAGGATCTTCTTTAGACTCGTTCTGTACTATGCTCGTAAGGTGGTGATTATGTCCTGGAAGGATCGTGACCCCCCTCCCCTGCAGAAATGGATATCGCTGGTCAACAAGGTTATCCCTATGTATTACTCGGTATACAATAATAGACAATGCCCTCAAAAATTTGAACTTATTTGGTCTAGATGGAACATGAACTCTAACACTGCGGTGTAAAGTAGATATCATAAACGTATCCTTTTGTCTGGCTCGAACCCCTGGTGAAGAGGGTGGAGTGTTGTGTAGTTAGTGTTATGTCTTTGTATGTCTGCATGAATGGGTGCTTGAATGTTTGTTCATTAAGTTCCAACTGCGGCGTTTACATGCTGTATATGTACTGATATGGTCATCTATTTCTGATATTAGAATGCTATTTGACCGATTGCAATATCTGACTATGCTGTCCTGCTATCCTCAAGTATCACTACGCTGCGCCGTAGTCTAATGTTTTAAGGTGTTATTGTTGAATTTTAAAAATGGAAAATTCATAAATAAAATCTTTTAAAAAAAATAAAGGGGAGAACTCCAGAATAGTGCCCACAGAATGCCCCCCTTCCTCGGTATTACTGAAAAAGTAGTTTGGGATTTAGTGCACCCACTCCTGTACAAGGGCTATCCCCTCTACCTGGACATTTATTATACTAATGTGCCTTCCAGAAATACTGAGGCATGCAGAACTGTAAGAAGAAATCAGGGCGGTCTCCCGAAGTCTCTGCTTTCGGAAAAACTTAATAGGCAAGAGAGCCGAGCACTATGCAGCGACTCTGTATTGTGTGTTAACAGAGAGGTCCTTGTATTAACAACAATGCATGGGCACACATGCCCCTATGTCCCAGTACGAGGTACCAGTACAAAAACCCCCAAACCTGACTGCATACTGGATTATAACCAGTACATAGGAGGTGTGGACTTGTCGGACCAGGTGCTTCAGCCATACAACGCCACGAGGAAATCGAGGGTACGGTACAAGAAGCTGTACAGGAAGAATTCAAATAGCACCATATAATTCTTACATGTTATATCAATGTGCAGGCCAAAGGGGAACTTTCCTGGAATTTCAAGAGTGGTAATTAAACATTTGCTTTTTGGAGACCAGGAAGGGGGGAGTGCCAGTACTTCTGGAAGTGAGGCCACAACACATATTGTACCAGGGCAGCACCTTCCAGGAGAAGTTCTCAAACGGCAGACAAAGGAAGGACTCAAAAAAGTGTAAGGTAAGTTATAAAAAGGTCAACATTTATCAATGCGACACATGCCCCTATAAACCTGGACTATGTATAAAATTGTTTTTGGATATATTACACTTCCCTGGATATATAGCTATATGATGCCACATGCCGCACCTTCCCTTCTGAGCCCTGTCATGTGCCCAGCCTGTAGATTATTGCTACATATGGGGCATTGCCGTGCTAGGGAGAACCATAATGATTTTGGGGTGTTTGTCTCCAGGATCATGAGCTGGTCACAAGATATTTGGAAGTAAATTGCTATATTGATGAAAAATGCTATTTTTTACTATGAGCTATCCATTATGCATTATCTTTAGGTCACCACCTGTGGGGTTAAAATGCTCATGACATCCCTTTTCCATTAATTGAGGGGTGTAGTTTCCAAAATAGGGGTTTCTACTGTACTGCTCCCTGACGGCATTGCTTCATGCTGCCAAAAAATTATGTAAAATATCTGTGCTCCAAATGCCAGTTCTTCCTTCTGAGCCCTGCCATGTGGGGTATTACCGAACTGCATAATGATTTTTGAGGTGCTTGCTTCCACTAGCATGAGTTGGGCAAAATACATTTGGCACTAAAATGGCATATTTTTACTCTGCACCATTCACTATGTATTATATTTAGGAATGTAGGGGGAGGGGGGGGGAGTAAAATGCTCATTACAACCCATAGATAAATTCTTTGAGGGGTGTAGTTTCCAAAATGTCACTCCTGGGGGGGGGGGTTGCTATTATATGGGCACCCCAAAACCAATTCAGTGGAATGGATCCAAATTTTAGTCCTTCCATTCTGAGCCCTGCTCTGTGCCCAGCCTGTAGATTATTGACACTTATGGGATATTGCCCACATAATGATTTTTGCTGTGTTTGTCTAAAGTTACATTAGTTGCGCAAATACAATTTGCACTAAAATGGCGGATCTGAGAGAAAAGTGCAATTTTTACTCTGCACCATTCTCTTTGTATTACATTTGGGCCAGCATCTTGGTGGTTAAAGTGTTCACTATAACCCTAGATAAAGTCTTTAAGAGGTGTAGTTTCCAAAATGGTGTCACATCTCAGGGGTTTCTATTGAACTGGTACCTCAGGGACTCTGCTAACACAGCACCCCGAAACCAATCTAGCCAAAATGGAGCTCTAACAGTTAAATTTCGGTCCTTCCCTTCTGAGCCCTGCTGCCTGCCCTGCCTGTAGATTATTTCCACATACATGGCTGTACCTGGGAGAACCCACATAATGATTTTTGGCATGTTTGCCCCCAGAGGCATGAGTTGGGCAAAACAAATTTGGCACTAAAATGGTACATTTGAGAAAAAAATACAAAATGCACCAATTACTTTGTATGTGTTTGGCGATTAATGGAGCAGAATGGTCATGCGCGGCCGTCTGCTTCATTGATCTGAAGGAGCGACGAGGGGTCCCCTGGATAGGGCCTAACTTTTCTTTGTGGGAAAACCCCTTTAACGTACAAACTGCCTACATCCTAAATGGATTAATTTAATTTGTTTGCAGTGAAAAGTAACGGTTTGCGGAACTCATTAGGACCACAAAGGTATTTGTGCAAAAAAGCTTGTCCTTTATTTAACGCTGCAGGTGCATGTTACATGTCCCGTGTTCCTGTTCCTATCTGCCTGGACCTCCCATTTCTTACCCCGGATTGAACTTGACATTGCATCTGATAAATGTCCCCCGCAGCAAGTACAACCTGCTTTGCGGCGGGCACTGGTGAAGACCAGGTGCCACTTAGACTCTCGTCCCAGATGTTGGCTAGTACCACCTCCAGCGGTGGTCCAGTGGATCCATGCACCCCGAATCCTGACAATCTGTCCATTATCAATTGTATATTGGTGACTTAACAAAAGGGATCTATAACAAGCGGTTTTATTGTACTTTTTAAAACAAATCCCATAAATAGCCTTCTGTGTTTCCTGGAAACATAAAGTTAGACTCTTAAGACGTGACAGACATATTCCTTTATGAAATGAGCTTGTGCCTGAATCATCAGTTGTAACGGATCACAGAAAAGAAGAAAGCAGTCAATCAACGCAGACAGCGAAGTGACATTTGTAGACTGCGCTTGTTACTTGTGATATATGTAACATGGAGATGCCCGCAGAATGTCTGTGGGTTCTTATTCCGTGGATTTGGTTTTCAGAGACAATTCATTTTTTGATATTAAGCTCAGATTCTCAAATTAAAATATTGTCTGTACTGGAGGTCATAAATAAATGAAATGTTTGGCTTCAGAATTATAAATCTTTCTATGACTATGGAAATATCCAAATGTACCTTGTCTTGGAAATTAATTGCAGCTGTTATTTATCTCCCAAGAAAATAGACACTTTTTTTGGTTGGTTGCTATGGAAAAGTTATTGTCTGCAATGTTTGTCATACATGAGATGCCAGTGTAAAACCTTACTTACTGATAGCTAATCCATATAAACCAGCCTTTCCAATCAAAAAATGTTTTACTTTTGTTAATATATTTCCCCCCTAAAGTAATTCTAGTCTATAATGGTTTTTGCCATGTTTAGTTTTTTCTTCCCGACTTCTTCACCACTTTACTGGCTGATCCAATTGGGTACAAGCTAATGTTTTGCAAACATAAATTATAATATTATAACGAGGCAATCTATCACATGACATGTGTCGCTATTGCCGTCTATGGGGACGTACATGCGGCCGCAAATTTGCGGCCGCATGTACGTCCCCGCAGACGGCCATGTGAATAAGCCCTTAGATAGAATACAGTTGATGTGAAGAATGGCTCTTTTCTTGAAGAATGTGACTAATGTAGGCCCGAGTCCGGCGATTTCATAGCATAATAAAATAAATGAATCTTAGCCATTACAGCTTAAGTATTAGAATATAACTGCTTCTTATGATGAAAATACGGTGTATGTGAATATTAAAGGGATTTTTCTGGCTAAAAATACTATTAATAACATATACACAAAATCTATGACCAAGATTTGTGGGGGGTTGCTGGATGTTTGACCCACACCAATCAGCAGTTCTCCGCAGCTGGTAAACAGAGAATGTAACAGGAGGCAAACAGCTCTGTGTTCACTTTAGTGGTCAGACCAGGTTACTGCAGATCACATCCCATGTATCTGAATGGGAGCCAACCTGTAATGATTAGGTCTGGCCACTGTTTGTCTCCTGTCTCATTCTTTGATTATAATCTGTTAATAATAATCATAATAAACACAGAGCTTGCCAAATCGGTTCCTGTCTTCAATGGGGATCACAATCTAAACAACCTACCAGTATATGGAGTGTGGGAGGAAACCGGAGGACCCGGAGAAAACCCATGCAAACTCTTTGCAGATGTTGACCCTGGGACTTGAACCCAGGTCCCCAGCGCTGCAAGGCTGTAATGCTAACCACTAAGCCACCGTAAAAACATCTCATCTACGGGTATGCCGTATCCTGGACTCCCACAAATCTTTATATTGAGGATTCATCCTATGTATCCATAATCATGGCTTTGGATATAAGTATGCTACTGATGCAGTGCAGTTATCTGCTGTGTAATTTTTTTCTGTAATATGCAATTAATAATGATTCTATGAAACGCTATTACGTGTCTCGCACCGCACTGCAGGCACACAGGTACAGATCCCTGCGCTTGCTATAACCTACAGTTTCTTGCCTGCTTGTTCAGAATTACAGTATCACATGTAACTGGGAACAAAGGCTACAGGGAACGGAGTTTAATGGATTGTGATTACTGTTCTGGAACAGATTGAACCTCTTTATAGTCCATGAGAAGCTGATGTGAACTGAATTCAAACAAAAGGAAGATAATGGATTTTACTGCAAGCTACTCAGATGAAAAGGATGCTATCTCATAATTTACAACTACAGCAGATCTCCAGATAGGATGAGAGAAAGAAAAGTCATAAAACATTGACAATATTAAAATTCGCTCCCAGATTTCGCTTTTTTTTTCAAGTATTTTGCATTGTTTATTTCTACACAATAATTAACCTTGCTCCTAGTAGCAATGTGGCAATCTTCAGATCATAATTATTATTACCCCAGCTCCGAGTCCTGGACACTTTCCAGCATTCGCCCTGACTGAAGTATAGATGAAGTATATCTTCTTAATGTCTTCTTTGAAACTCGGCCAAGTCTTTTATAGCATATTACACAGATTGCCACGGTGAAATGTTTTATACTCCGCAATCCGATTTTTTTTTCCTCTCTCCTTGCTGGATCCCAGGAATAAGTATTAGACACCACTCATTGCATTTCTGCTGCGTTAATGCATTTGAGAAGCCCTGGAATTGTGACAGAAGAGAAATATGGTAGGAGAGGCTGAGAGCAGTTATAATATGTATCCTCTTATACCTCTAGACAATAATGAAATAACCTCCACATAACACAACAGTAATAGCTTTAGTATAGCAAAAAAACTAACAAAATAAACAAGCTGTTCCAAACTTCAAACAGCATTTAATATGTCTGCCAGGATTTCCCATGACATGAAATACAATAGGTAGTTACGAGGTAGCCTAAAGGAAAGGAACAGAAATTATTCTGAGCTTGGGGAAGGTAGAAAATATTGCAGTGATAATGTTAGTAGATGAGAAGAAAACAAAGACTGCCGACGACTGTTTTATCCCACTTAAAGCAATAGAGCAGTGATGGCGAACCTATGGCACGGGTGCCAGAGGTGGCACTCAGAGCCATTTCTGTGGGCACTCAGACCATTGCCCAGGACAGAATTCAGCAAATAGGACCAAATCTACCATAACTTTCTGCAGTCCCAGGAAGAGCTGCTGCTCTCAGCGCTATTTTAAAGGGACACTTCATTGTCTGTTTGGAACTGCAGGAAAAGTGAGACGGTGCTGAGAGACCCTGCAGAGAAGCTACAATGAGAGTCTGAATTTGTCCTCCTTCTTTCAACTGTATTGGTTGCCTCAGGGGGCCGATACGATTGAAAGATGTGGAAGCAGTAGCAATAAGTTACTGCTTCAAATGCCATGTTGGCACTTCATGGTAAATAAGTGGATTTTGGTTGTAGTTTGGGCACTTTGTCTCCAAAAGGTTCGCCATCACTGCAATAGAGTATATAAAGCTCTTGTGCCTTGTAAAGGTGGGAACTAATCTGCGCCTGATCCACAGGACAGTCCAGAAGAATGTGCAGTGAGTCTACAAGCAAAATATGCAGATTTAAAGGACATCTACCACCAGGATGAAGGATTGTAAACCAAGCACACTGACATATTGGTATGTGCCTCCTCTGGCAGGACCTGCTCTTCTTTTAGGATCTTATGCCCTTGTTTTTAAGATAAAAAGGCTTAAACATTTATGCAAATTAGCCTCGAGGGCTCCAGGCTCCATTAACATCTATGGAACCCCAAGCCCCTCAGTTTCATTTGTATAATTTTAAAAACCTTTTTTTTTTAAAAAAAAACAGGGCATAAGAAGCTAAATGAAGTGCAGATTCTGCCATAGGGGAGACACACCAGTATGTTAGTGTACTTGGTTTACATTCCTTCATCCTGGTGGTAGAATGTCCTTTAATGCTGATTCTACTGCAGATTTGTCTCCTCTCCAAGCTGTGAAGCATTTTCTACAAAAATTACTGCAAACTACAAACAATCAGCACAGTGCATACAGTAGTTGTAGAAATTTCATCAGATATACCAAGAAACTCCATTATTCCTTTGCACGCAATAGTAAATTAAGCTAGCCGAGGCGTCCCTGCCCCACCCTGTCCTTAGCCCCACCCTTTGCTCTTTCCCATCACACGCATTAAAAAAAAAATGCAGCGTAAGTTTGGGAGATATTTTTCATGCCATGTACACCAGAAAATTGGCATACAAGGTATGATAAATGCCTGCAATATTTACACAATGTAAATGCAACATGTTACTGCGGCCTTCTTGTGTCATAATGGACTTCCAAATACAGACTATTTTATAACATATAAACACATTAAAAATATAAACACAACGGGGCAGATTTACTTACCCGGCCCATTCGCGATCCAGCGGCGCGTTCTCTGAACAGGATTCGTGTCCGGACGGGATTTATGAAGGTAGTTCCTCCGCCGTCCACCAGGTGGCGCTGCTGCGCTGAAAATCATCTGAACGCACCGGAATACACCGAGCTGGACCAGGTGAAGGTAAGCGCTTCCCAAGCGACACATTTTCGGTTTTTAAATGCGGCGGTTTTCCCCTGAAACATCTATAATCTCATTTACAGGATCACAAAAGTATCATTTTCTCTAAAATGGCAAATCTCTAGGAAACAACAAAAAAAATGCCTGCAAACTTATTAAGTGCCCAACAAAGTGCTTCTACCAGTGGTTTGATTTGGGAGCTGTAATATGTAATAATGCAATAATTTCAGTGTAATAATGAAAAGACCTCAAAATGTCATATTAATACTATTCTCCGCTTATAATTATAATAACAGGTTCTGTACATTCCTAGCAATATCCATATAGAGATTCCTTTCATTCCCACAGTGGCCCTTTGTGTAAACTATTGTCTTTTTATAATGTATTTACAAGTGCCGTTTGCTTTCGAGGCCCGGAGACTCCCACCCACACTTTTAGTGTCTGTGTGACACATGTGCATAACACAGAGATATAAGAGGCTTATCTATTTAATGAAGCATACAAGTCACAATGCTCCTCCTTGCTGCGTTGCTTGTACAGATGAAGACGTGCCGTGCATGATGATTTCATTACGCTTCTGCTAAGAAAACAATGCAATTTAGTAAAGCGGTGATCGGTCGGGATCATTTTCTGACAATAGTATAAAGGTGAACATATTACCACATATAAAACGATTCCTTAACATAATAGATAATAAGGATATAATCACCAGATAAGATCCAGGTGCAGTAACAATCACTTATGAAGAGACTGGTGTAAGAGCAATGATAACCCGAGGCAGATAGTAAGCATGGAGCATGAAGCATGGAGAGGATATCACAAGCCTCGCTGGAGATCAGAGTCTCCGGCCTTGACCACAGAAGACTTCACTTTAGTTATGTTGTATTACATTTATAACTAAATGTTTTCTGTAACTATCGAAACAAACCATTTCTCTCACTATCTTCAAGCTCGTAACCTGGAAAATAAAGTCTTAGTGCAGTTAAAGGGGTTGTCTGGTGACATTAGGGATGTCAAAGGTGGGTCCTTTGTCCTCCACAAGTCAGACTAGAAAGACAATCTGTGATATAAAAGTAAAGTAAAGTAAAATGTAATAAGACATTTTGTTTGATGTAGGGAAAATGTTTTGGGTTATTAACAGTGATCCCAATGCAAATAAGTGAGCGCCAGGTATTTTTGATGAAAACCAATGTATTCTTAATATTGGCTCAATGAAGATGACTAAATTGTGTGGCTATTGGCTATTATGTGTAGATGGAGGTAGAGGTGACATAAGGGGGTTAGTTGCATATTTTACATATTGTATTTCAAGACCTAAATAAAGCTGTGACCATCACTATTTCCAACAATTATTTTTATTTATTACTATAACTATTATTTATTATTTGTGTATTACTTTAGACGAGTTAGGAACCCGTTTTCCTAAATCAGAATTATGGCAGAATGAGGCATGCTTTTTGCCTCCATCTGCCCAGTAAAAGTTTGCATTCTATGAGAAACAAATGATGAGAAGACACTTAGGGGAGGCCATTAAAGCCTATGTGGGCCTCATGCAAGGAGTGGTCCCCAGTGATGTAATTATCCAATTAAAAACAGAGAAACACCCTGAACATTGGCAACAGCTAGTCACTGGCTACTGTCAATGTTCACTCCCCTTCCAGTTTTCTGGGGAGAGAAACAGGACAAAGTTTCCAGTAGAACATGCCCTATTGCTCCATTGTAAAAATACATTGGGAATCCACTCTCCCCCCTGTATCCTTACATCATGGGCTAGAACATGGAGATTATGTGCAACAGTACAGGGCCGGCAACAGCACTGGGCATACCCGGGCAAGTGTGGGGGAAACCCCTAAAGGGGTGGGGCTTTATATAAAAGAACCATGGGGGGGGGCTGTATCATAAACTACAGAATATTTTAGGAAACAGGAGACTGGTTTATTTTCAGAATTTTTAATGCCGCCACGTGAGTTCACTGTAAAGGGGACTACCGAGGCTCTGTCGCCCAGTGGCCTACTGAAACCTGGAGCCGACCCAGGGTATGTAGCTTTATAGATCAAAATACAGAGACTGCTTGGCTATCCATGAAAACAGCTAGGAAACCAATGGTCCAGCCACCCTTTTAAGCTTTGTTTTTCTATGTATTGTATTGCAATTGATATTTGAATATTCTATTACAATTATAACCTTACAGTCTTAAAGTCAACATTTGCACAAACTTCTCTTGTATCTCGTATAATAGATATGCCAGACAATGCTGTTTCAAAGGTTGTCGTTATATCTGTGCCTTGTGTCTAATGGAGCTCAATGGATCCTCTATGACCTAAGAAAATGGAATCATTATAAATGGAATATGACTAATACAGGACCCTTGGACCGATTTTGCATCAGATCCAAAAAGCTACATCTTTGACGCCAACCATGATTAATGGCAGCGGCTCCATGATATCATCAGCTTGTAAAATAATATTGTGCTGTTATAATGCTGTACATGACTACAAGTTTTGTTCTACCAGTTCTGGGATATTGCTGGCATGACCTCCATGTTTGTGTTTGAACTGAGCTTTATGGAACCTACTGTAAATGCCAGGGGGTCAATGAAAGATTAGTTAAAAGGGGATGATTTCAGCTTCACGCTAATGTAGTGTCATTGTCAGATGCCATATAACATTTCTGAGCAAAGTGCAAACTGCAGCGTGTCACCTTTTTTTCGGATTGAAATATCAGAGAGGTCGGGTTTAACCAACCATGTAAAAGCTTTTAACACCGCGCTTCATCGTAACGGGATTAAACAGGAACTACATTCTTCATTATAAAATTTTAATAGCGGAGACTGAAGTGTAGGAAAGCCAGGGAATATAAAATGCTAATTGAAACGTATTTGTAATAAGACCGCATTATTAATTAATCAAATGTCACACATCGCAACGCAGTCAAGCATGTCAGCTTTAAGAAAAAAAAAAGTGATTTTCAATCTGTGACCCCTGTGACCTGCAGTGCCGGGATTTGTAATAGATGTGGAGGGACTCTCTCTGCTTCTGCACTTGGCTCTTTCTCCAATTTTGCTCATGACAGATTGATGGAGAGTGAATATCAAAGTTAGTCCTTCAAGGGAGATTTTGTGGATCACATTCCTGCAAATAAATTGACACTGAGCTGGCTATGGATGTGATATAGATATATAATATTTTATACATAGAAAACGTAAACTTAAATTTCATCTTTAAAGCAAACATGTCACCAGGAATGTCATTGTTAGCTGATGACGGGTTCCAATTCCTCTACTATGCTGATTTTTAAAAAATCCTTTGTCAGCATTCTGAATGCTTTCAGTACTTTATAGAACTTCATTTCACATTACCAATGTGTGATGACTCCCAGGTGGGGGGGGTAGGTAGAGCTGCAACATTCTGTGTGCTTCAGTCTCCTCTCCCCTACACTGATCCAGCAGCCCCACAAGCCAGGAAATGTGAAATTAAATTTTGCAAAGTACTGAAATGATTCAAAATTTATTTTTTAAAATCAACATAGCATTGGCCATTGGGACCTGTCCCCAGCTAAAAATGACAATCCTGGTAACATGTTTGCTTTAAAGTATAACTTTGCTATAAAGTATAACTGGATGTTACTTTAGTCCCAGACTGCAATGATCAGCTGTAAGGTGTCTGTAATGAAGCTTTATTGATAATCCTTGGTCCAAATACAGCAAAAAATTTAGAAAATCCAAAAAAACTTTGTCTGGATCTACAATTATAAAATATACAGTTCCGACTTACATTCAAATTAAACTTAAAGGGCACCTACCACCCCGATTCTACCTATAAAGATAGAACGAGTGGTAGGTGGATGAATGGGACGTGAGTGTGAAAAACGCAGGCCTTCGGCTGTGCGGCCCTGGCTCTGAGGCCGGAGCTACTGCGCATGCGCAGAAGGCCGCAGATGCCGGGGGACTCGGACGAAGGCTGCGCACCGAAGATTAAATGGTAAGCGGAGTAACGTGGCTTCTGGGGCGTGGAGTAGCCGCTACTAGTAGCCTCATGTCCGGCTACTCCATGCCCCAGGAGCCACATAAAAAAATTTGCATATGCCTACATTAAACTTTTCTAAAAGATAGCCGGGACGTGAGGATTAGCCCAAAAAAGGGCTATCCTCACGTCCCATTCATCCACCTACCACCCGTTCTACCTTTATAGGTAGAATCGGGGTGGTAGGTTCCCTTTAAGCACAATCCCAAGAAACCTATCTTGTATTTAACCCGGGGACTGCCTGTACTGGGGCATTGTCTTGGCAACAAAATTCACCATACCATCTAGCAGTCTCAACAAGGAGAAATCGCCAACAAATACTGTGCTGCACCGGTTCTACATTAGAGATGTCTTCCTGTGCCTGCAGTAGCCTGCACTTTTTTGATGAGGTGCAAAAACCTCAACACTGTAGGCAGATGGATTTTCCATACGGATGAGACTTGAGTTCAGGGCGGGATATTGACTTCTATTGAAGCTTTGGTAATATAGAAACGTCTTTTTCCAACTGGATGAGAACTAATATGCTTTCATTTACTGACTACATGGGTATGGGTAGGTATTTAAGTAGTGCTGAAAGGAAACAACGGGGCAGATTTACTTACCCGGCCCATTCGCAATCCAGCGGCGCCTTCTCTGCGGTGGATTCGGATCCGGCCGGGATTCACTAAGGCAGTTCCTCCGCCGTCCACCAGGTGGCGCTGCTGCACAGAAGAGCATCGGAACGCACTGGAATACACCGAGGCCGGCTGAGTGAAGGTAAGTGCAAGCTATGCGACACATTTTCCGTTTTTAAATGCGGCGGTTTTTCTGAATACATCGGGTTTTCGTTCGGCCACGCCCCCCGATTTCCGTTGCGCGCATGCCGGCGCCGATGCGCCACAATCCGATAGCGTGCGCCAAAATCCCGGGGCAATACAGGGAAGAACGGCGCAAATCGGAAATATTCGGGTAACACGTCTGGAAAACGCGTTAGTAAATAGTTAGTAAATAGGGAAACTTCACATGTTCTGTTGCTGCTCTGCAGGAATCCTTCTACTTCCTGAAGCCTGGGTCATTCAATAGATCTGCTGGAAGGCATTGAGACTACATGATTTAGAGAGGAGGCTGTAGTAAAACAACTATATTGCTATAAAAATAATTTATGAAAGATCCATGTCTTCTCAAGTATGTGTTTTATGTATTTCTCTTTCAGTGTGTCAGGGTTAGCCTAAATGTTTAAATATTGGGGCACACTTACTAAGGGTCCGCGGACTGCTTTTCCTTGGGTTTCCTGACTTTTTTCATTTTGCGCCACATTTAACTGGGGTTTTTGGCGCACACATTCATGCGATACAAATCGGGGGGGCGTGACCGTCGGACAACCTGACTAATTTGGACTAAGCGCGGGATTTAACATCAAAATTGTGTCACAAGCCATGCACTTATATGCACCGGGAAGAAGATGGTGAACTCCGGTGGCCCTGAGCGGGGAAGCGAAACATGCAGGAAATTGGACGCACGATCTTAGTGAATCGCGGCAGATCCGAATCCTCGTCGGATAACGCACCTCGGGGATCGCGACGGGGCAGGTAAGTAAATGTGCCCCATTGAGTATGGTCATCCCTAAACAAATTATGGATTTACAATATTTTTAGTTTTTAAAGGTTTTTGATGTCTTCCACTCTGGTGTTCTATGTACTTGCCTTTCTGCTGTTCACTTTATTGCTGCTTTGATCTGCTTCTAGATACATTCAGACAGAAGTGTGCTGTTTCGAGGCAACAAACAATGGGGTAGATTTACTTACCCGGTCCTGTCGTGATCCCGCGGTGCGTTGTCCTATGAGGATTCTGGTCCGGCCGATTCACTAGCACCGTGCGTACCAGTTCCTGCATCTGTCGCTTCTGCGCCGAGGTCTGCTGGAGTTCACCTGCTTCTTTCCGGTGCTTGTAAGTGCGTGTTTTGCGATACAATTCTAAATGTTAAATCCTGCGCATTGTCCGAATCTGTCGGGTTGTCCGACGGCCTCTCCCCCAATTTCTGTCGCGTGCAAGCTGATGCCGGTGCGCCAAAATCCAATCGCGTGCACCAAAATCCATGGGCAATTCAGCGCAAAACGGAAATCGTAGGGAAACCCGATGAAAATGCGTCCGACGGACCCTTAGTAAATGAGCCCCATTGTCTGCTTTTGTTGTCCTGGTATCATCAGTGTGTTAACCTTTGCCTAGCAATATGTCCACAAAATGGTCTATGTGTCATCCATAGGTCATCTGTTTTTTGCGGATCTGGAAAAAAAAAACAAGAAACGGAACATTGGCAAATGATGTTCCAACTTCTTAAAGGGTCGCATAATTGTCTATAAATACAGACAGCACATGGATGACACCTGTATGGCATTCAAATTATTCATGTTCCCTAAGACTCATGGAAAGGCCTCGTCTGCAAACACTGGCAATATTAGGACCTGCTTTAAGTTTTCCAAGTGAATCCATGAGAAACTTGTTCATGTTCATGGGTCAATTAAAAGTCGCAAAAGTGAGACTAAACAGGCAACACATTACATGTATCACAAAGGGAAAAAAACTTAAGATACATTGCAATGATTAAGTAGGACAAAAAACTACATTTACCCCAATGACATTCTTAGCTCTGCTACATCTCTGCTCTGCCATAACACACTGTTAGATCTGATGTGGCTCCCTCATCCTCACCCGGAAAAACAACTTATCTGCCTGTAGCTTGTAGCTCACCTCACTATGTGATGTCTGCCAACCCTAAAGTCAGAAAGTAATGGTTCGGAAACCGGGGCAGCTGAAATTGTGTACAGCACTAGGACTGATGAGACAGGGTGGAAATATATCTGTGAAATGCTGTATTTTTGTTAATAACAGTGAATTAGAGAATATGTTATTTTGTTATCTTATTGTTATATTGTATTTAAGATGCTTATCTTTGTGGGAATAGGCCTTTAAATATGTCAGTGTGCCATCAGTTACATAAATGGAGAGCACATGGAGGAAAACAACTCATGTTGTCTAGCAGCAGTAGAAATCTGCCTCTGGTGGGCGCTCTTCAACCCTCCCATCTCCACAAGAGCCGAGCAAATCAGGCCAGGACTAGGATCTGCTCTAAAATTTGCCGTGTGCTCACCACATAACGCATAATGGCGCTCATTTACTAAGGGCCCCGCAGACATCCTGAAGATTTCCATTTTGCGCTGCTGGGACAGGGATTTAAAAGGGGTTTTGGCGCAATCTTGCTGGCTTTCATGTGACACAAATCAGGGGGCGGTCCGTCGGACGATCCCACGGATTCGGACAAACTGTGAGATTTAACTTTAAAACTGTGTCGCAAGCCAAGCACTTACATGCACCGAGAGGAAGATGGTGAACTCCGGCGGACCTGAGCGGGGAAGCGACACATGCAGGAAATCGGGAGCACAATCTAAGTGAATCGCAGCAGAGTGAATTCCAGACGGACAATGCACTTTCGGGAACTCCGAGGGACCGGGTAAGTAAATGTGCCCCAATGTGCATTATAGTAATAATAGTGCATAATAATGATAACAATAATGGCGGCTGTGAGCTGGATGCAATTTGTGCAACGCGTTCACGGCCACTATACACAACCATCTGCATGAGGCCTAAT
Organism: Engystomops pustulosus; assembly: GCF_040894005.1. NCBI lineage: Eukaryota > Metazoa > Chordata > Amphibia > Anura > Leptodactylidae > Engystomops > Engystomops pustulosus. Next base: position 37,482,930 of record NC_092411.1, on the reverse strand, counting down.
AAAAGATGTTTTAAAAATGATATTTGATGACTACACATGCCTGCCAGTGGTCTGACAGGTCCGCTTTGATTTTCCATTAATCTAATGTATGAGTAAAACAAGCCTGGGCAGTAAACAGTACAGCCTGTCTGCACAAATATCCATCCTGCTGACATGTTCCATAGCATCATTTACTTCTTTAGTCAAAGCTTCATATTCCCAGCTCAGTAATGAGGCCGGGGGCTGCTCCCAGAACGTATACAGATAGATGTTCACAGACATCAAGGAGCAGAATTCTGGTTTTTAGAAAAAAAAAAGATTAAGCGAGAATGTGTCAGCTTAGCGCCGGTTCAGTCTTATCTGCACTATGGCAGCATCCATCACATCTCACGTCTGTAATATAATTTCACATATGAGAAGCGGTTTCTATGACTTAGATAGATTTATGATGTTAACCAGAATTGGCGCAGAAAATAGAGGCCGGAATATATTTCCTATGGATTCTCTTTTATCTCTGGCGCGTGAATGGAATCTAGCTGAAAGAAGAGGGATTGCGGCTTATGGATACTTTGATGTTTTCTGCTAAGGTCATGCTAGAGATGTCACTAATATGATCCCATGAAATGTAGACTAAGATGTGTTAAGCATTAGAGCACCCACATCATGCGGCGTCTAATGGCTTCTTTTAGAATCACATATTTAGCTTCCCAACTGCTTTGCTGATAACCTTGAAATCTTGTTTTTTCTTATGATCCGCCACAAAGTTATGGTTAATGTCCCTCGAATATAAATACTGGGGAGATGAATCTCGGGCCGTGCCAGGGGCAGCTGTATAGGCATAGCTATTGTTGCATAGCTGCTAGACTTGGACATATCTGTCTCTTTGCTTATTCAAAATTTTATGTGTATTTTTGCCTGGGACTTCTAAGTGGAGACAGATTATTATAGAGATAATAAAAAGACAGATGGGTCTGCAGTGTAGGCTTCAGTCTTTGAATAATAAATATGGGCAAGATACTCCATCCATTCCTTCAGTATTCTAAAAATACAGTCTTTAAAGGAAATCCACCATCAAAACCATGATAAACCAGGGACACTTACTCATAGGTCCAGGCACCGTAACTGTGGTGATATTCTTATATTTGTTATCCATGGCCTCCTTCCTTCTAATCTCAACTTTTAAAATTATACTAATGAGCCTGAAGGGTTATAGAAATGTTACAGAAGCCCTCTTTGCTCTAGCTTCACAACCTGTTGTTACACTGTGCAGCAGTACATCTCAGTCTCCCCCTCCCCCTGCACTTCCTGTAATCTCAAAGTAGGAAGGGGAAGCGCTTCTAGCACAGTTTCCATTACGTCTTTAGTTTTTTCTGTAAAATGTAATAAAAATCTGCTACTTACCTTTCCCGCAGCAGCTGTGCCTTCTTCACTGTCGCTGCTCTGATGCAGGAAGGAGCATATAGCAGGTCGGTAAATTTCATACCTAAATCATTTAAGATAAGGGTGCTATTCATAACAAGGAGAGATACCTGCAAGAACACAGACAAAAGAGCTAGGAGAAGCAGCGGCCACAGGAGCTCTGGAAGGGGGGGGGGGGGGGGAAAGTAACTTTTTATTTATCTTTAGCTATAGCCTGTGGTTTCACTCCACTTGGTGCTAATTATTCAGTACACATTATTTAATATTGTAGACATTTTTTTTAAATAGTGTGTAAATTATATTTATTCAGTGTGTAAGTTATAATTAGTGTATATTTTAATATTGTGAGTTTTGTTTTGAGGGGTACATATTACTTAGAAGCAAAGTGTGGGACATAGCTGTCATCCTGGTATACTTTACTGTTAGTGACTGTGGTATTTTTAGGTTTACAGTGTGGGGATGTGCTGCATGGAGAGGAAGACATTCGGGGAAAAATTCTGCAGCGAGTGAAGTGATGGACGGGAGAAGTGACGCTGAAGCTTTGGGCCTGGAAGTTCATCACCTATAAGCTACTACATGACACTTCTGCCTGTGTCTGATCAGTTCTGTGGTCACTGACTGACCTAGTAGGTCAGACAACTCTTATCATGTGACTGTCTTCTGAATGTTTCCTTCTTGCCTCCCATATAGATCAAGAGTCCTAGCAGTCAGGGACCTCCTGCCACTTGTGCCAGTTCATTCTAGTTTTGTGTATTTTGTACTTAATTTTTCTAGTTTTTATTCAATGTATTCAATGTAACTTTTAACACTGTTGGCAGCTTGTATTATCGGTGACCATATTCATAGACAAAAAAAATTGTGGTGTTAATCATGATAAAACAGAATCCTGGGCTACAAATTCTGATAATAAATCCATAGAATAAGAAATGAATAATAGATTGCTGGGGGTCCACCAACCAGCACCCCAACAGTACAGTCTTGACTGTCGGTTATTAAAGGAAATCTACCATTTGCTTAAATGCATTGTGAACCAAACATACCTTGAGAATGCTATAGCTACACTGATGCAGAAACATATCTTGTTTAATCCCTGAATATTTTAAAGGGGAGCTGTGATTGGTTGCCATGGGCAACTAGAAATATTCTGACTTTCAGACAGCTTGATAAATCTGCCCCACTGTGATGTCCCTGACAGGTAGAAGTAATCAATCGCTGCCCCCCCCCCTCCTCCAGCTGCTGTGTATGAGTCATCCAAGTTTATTAGTTCTGTCTGGACATATCAGGAAGCTCCTTGTAATGTGTTTATGCACAGCAAACTGCATGCAACCCAGCTTTCCCAAGGACCTAAAATGTATTAATTGATACATTTTTTAGTAAAACCACTCCGATCAGGGATGAACAAGATTTGTTTCTGCATCAGTGTAGCTGCAGCATTCTCAAGGTATGTTTGGTTCACAATGTATTAAAAACAAATGGTAGATTTCCTTTAATTGAGAAAGAATTGTTGATGATTACTTAGGGTAAGATTGGTCTAAACATCTCTCGAATAATCTTGCCACAAACAATTTTATATTGTTTACTTTTATTAATTGCGGAATTATAAAGGAACCATGAAGGAAGAAGAGAAATCCAACTATCTATTAGTAGAAGGAAAATCTAAACCTCTAGATGTGAGTCACATGAGCAGAATCTACCTGCGGAAATGATGAATAGCTCCTGTCACTATGAATAAAATCACCAGCTTCTGAAATATAACCTGTGATCATTGATCGTTCCCAAGAAAGAGTACCATCCGTCCTCGGGAATGCATACAGTGACTATTAATATGATCATATATTGTGATACCCTGCTGCAGGAAGATGTGATTCAGCAAATATAATTCATACATATTCAGAATATGTTAATGTAAAGTCCTGGTGTGTGCCGAGCACATTGCCAGCTCAGAACTAATGGCCGATGAGGCTTGTGCTAAGCAAGTCTGTATGGCAGGAATATACTGAATTATTATATTATTTATACTGAATAAGTTCAGGTTAAAATGACAACACATTAACCCCTTCCTGAGCCAAGACAAAAATGTTGTCACGGGTAACAGTCAGCAGCAATAGCATCTACATGATATCTGGAATAGGTTTACTGGAAGGGTTTATGAATGGCGTGTAGCAATATTAAAACCATGAAATGACAAAGTAGAAAAAAGAATATCCTTTTAGTAAAATCATGGTAAGTCATGTGCATCAATGCTCCATTCGCATAGGACACTACAGGGACATGTAGTACTTATGAGTGCTAGGGATGCCAGTATAGTAGTTACACTTCTAGTTATACGTGATTTTAGTGGTATTTATGCAGCAGCTGCAGTTCAATAGGTAAAGTCAGTTACACATTTAGCTTTAGAGTCCGGGAGCTTCTCCAGAGCATTGAAAATATTTTAATTCTGCATTAACTTAAAGGGGTTATCCGGGTTTAAAAAATTTTTTATGTCCGGGCTGGGGAGGGCTATTTAAACATAATAAACATCTACTTACCTCCTCCGGTGCTGCCGATGTCCCGCGCCGCGGCCGGTCTTCTCTGTGCGCCGGTTTCATTACACCGGCGCACAGGGAGCTTCCGGTCGTCCGGATGCTCCCATGCGCACCATCTCCCAGCGCTTACAACGCTGAGAGATAGGGACGCATGGGAGGAGCCGTCCACATCGCGGACCGGAAGCTCCCTGTGCGCTGCTTCCGTGCCCCTGTTTGTTTACAGGGGCACGGATCGAAGTGACCGCGGCGCGGGACATCGGCGGCGCCGGAGGGGGTAAGTCCATGTTTATTATGTTTAACTAGCCCTCCCCAGCCCGGCCATAAAAAAAAATTTAAACCCGGATAACCCCTTTAAAGTTATATTGTTCCTTCATTTATGCGTTATAGTGTATTGAGACCAACAGGACAATGGATTTGAAAAGTGAAAATACAGTTTCCTTTCCTAACTATCTTTATACTGCAATTACAGGCAGTCCCCAGGTTACGTACAAGATAGGTTCTGTAGTTAAGTTGAATTTCTATGTAAGTCGGAACTGTATATTTCATAATTGTAACAATTTTTTTTTTGGTCTTTGTGACAATTGGATTTTAAAAATGTTGGATTGTCATAAGAACCGGGATTAATAATAAAACTTAATTGCAGACGCCTTTACTAACTGTTATAGCTGTTTATTGTAGCCTAAGGTTAAAGTACAGTAAATAACCAACATCCAGAGGTCCGTTTGTAACTAGGGGTCGTCTGTAAGTCGCTGTTCTTAAGTAGGGAACCGCCTGTACTTTCCTGCTTTTCTTTAGTGCATTTTTTTCCCATCTCCTATTGTGCTTTAGTGTAGTTACTTCTCTTGCTTTATTTTAGTACAGTTACTTCCCTTCCCACTTACCTTAAGTGGGTTACATCCCCATTCTTATTTTCCTGTAGTGTAGTTTAGTCTCTTTTCTTGCTTCCCATCAGTGCAGTTGCTTCCCTTCTCCCACTTTCCTTTAGTGCAGTTACTTCCCCTTAGGACAGTTACTTCCCTCTCCTGACATCCTTTAGTACAGTTATTTAATTTCTCACACTTTCTTTTAGGGAAGCTTCTTACTTTTCCTAAATTTCCTTTAGGGAAGTTACTTCCTATTCCCTGCTTTTCTTTAGTGGAGTTCCTTCCCTTTTTCTGCTTTCCTTTAGTGCAGTTACTTCCACTCTCCTGCTCTCCAGTGTCTTCCTGTCTCTCACTTTCCTTTAGTGCTGTCACTTCTCTTTTCCTGGTTTCCTTTAGTGTAGTTACTTCCTTTCCCTGCTTTCCTCTAGTGCAGTTACTTCCCTTCTCCTACCGTCCTTTAGTACAGTTGCTTCCCTTCTCCTGCTTTCCTTTAATTTATTTACCTCCTTTCTCCATCTTTCCTTTAATGCAGTTACCAAGCTCCTCCCAATTTTCTTTAGTTCAGTTACTTTCCTTCTTCTGCTTCCCTTTAGTACAGATAGATCCCTTCTCCTGGTTTCCTTTACTGCAGTTACTTCCCTTTTCTGGTTTCCTTCATTGTATTTACCTTTTTTCTACCTTTTCCTTTTAGTGCATTGACTTAGCTTCTCCTGATTTCCTTTAGTGCAGTTACTTCTCTTTTCCTGTCTTCCTTTAGTACTGTTGCTTCCCTTCCCTGCTTTCCTTTAGTGCAGTTACTCCCAATTTCCTTTAGTTCGGTTACTTTCCTTCTTCCACTTTCCTTTAGTACAGTTGCTTCCATTCCCTGCTTTCCTCTAGTTCCCTTCTCCCTTCTTCCCTCCCTCCCTTTTCCATCTTTCCTTTAGTGCAGTTACCTCCCTTCTCCCAATTTCCTTTAGTTCAGTTACTTCCCTTCTCCCACGTTCCTTTATTACAGATAGCTCCCTTCTCCTGGTTTCCTTTAGTACATATTCTTCCCTTTTCAGCTTGCCTTCATTGCATTTACCTTTTTTCTCCCTTTTTCCTTTAGTGCACTGACTTTGTTTCTACTGATTTCCTTTAGTTCAGTTACTTCCCATTTCCTACTTTCCTTTAGTGCAATTACTTCCCTTCTCCTGGTTTGCTTTAATTTTCTTTGTAGATCATTTGTAAAGTGTTACCCAGCATGGAGTGCCTGTCCTATAATACTTATCTGCAGTGTAATGTGACTTTTTTTTCCAAACAGTAAGAAAGTTGCGCCAAAGTAATGATCATAATTACAGTGACTTAATTTGTGTCTGTAATGTTATCCTCATTTACTAGCTCTTAATTTAGCATCTAAAACATGGCTACATTTCAGCGACAATTACCGCTAATAAAGCCAATATCCACTTAAAGTCTCTGGTACGATAAAACAATACCGGATAATTACAATTAGGACTCTAGCACATTGTTAGCCATTAATTATTATTCTCATTGAATGATGTATATTTAGCATAGCACGAAGATCTTAAAATAGAAAGGGTGAATGGAAAGGCGATGACTTTTTGCCAAAAGGGTTTTTTTTATGAGATCGGAAGTCTCAAGAATTTCTTCCTACTTCTAGTCAGGATATGGTGACATATGGATCATCCACACTTCTAAAATTAAAGGAAATCAAAAGTGAAAATTATTTAGAGGGAAAGATACTGTATGTTGCTTTGGATTTCCTGTGTTTGATTCCCGATCTGTTCTCCGACCACAATCCTGATCTGTTATACTCCTTGATCTCTGCTTGTTTCTGAACCTGTGCTGCCTGCACTGACCCTCTGTCTGTTATCGGATTCAGCTTCCTTGCCGTCTGCACTGACTATAGACAATAACTGACTATTCACCTGGCTTATCCCTCAGTGTCATGCACCAATGTCTTTGTGCCCAGTGAGCCAGCTGCTATCCTCAGCAAAGTCCCTGTATAGGGGTGAGAGAGTGAAAACCTGGGAGGTACAGGAACGTAGTGTGTGGCCCAAAGCCAAGTTGTTTGGATACCACAGTAGATCCACAAGCGGCTGTTCGTTACAGCATAACTGCTGACTACTTGTGTGATTGTCTGAGATTTTATAAAATTTGCTTTATGTAATTTGTATTATGTAAGGTAGGGTAGTAGTTGGATAGATGGGTGGGATATAAAACCGACTTAATGAATGGGCTGGGATTCTTTGGTAGCTCAGTTTGTTCTAAATGGATTATAGAAAATGTTTAGTTCATGATGTAATACATACACTCATCGGCCACTTTATTAGGTACACCTGTCCAACTGCTCGTTAACATTTAATTTCTAATCAGCCAATCACGTGGCGGCAACTCAGTGCATTTAGACATGTAGACATGGTCAAGACAATCTCCTGCAGTTCAAACCGAGCATCAGTATGGGGAAGAAAGGTGATTTGAGTGCCTTTGAACGTGGCATGGTTGTTGGTGCCAGAACTGGTTGTTGGCATGGTTGTTGGTGCAGTTTCAGAAACTGCTGATCTACTGGGATTTTCACACACAACCATCTCTAGGGTTTACAGAGAATGGTCTGAAAAAGAAAAAACATCCAGTGAGCGGCAGTTCTGTGGGCAGAAATTCCTTGTTGATGCCAGAGGTCAGAGGAGAATGGGCAGACTGGTTCGAGCTGATAGAAAGGCAACAGTGACTCAAATCGCCACCCGTTACAACCAAGGTAGGCAGAAGAGCATCTCTGAACGCACAGTACGTCGAACTTTGAGGCAGATGGGCTACAGCAGCAGAAGACCACACCGGGTGCCACTCCTTTCAGCTAAGAACAGGAAACTGAGGCTACAATTTGCACAAGCTCATCGAAATTGGACAGTAGAAGATTGGAAAAACGTTGCCTGTACTGATGAGTCTCGATTTCTGCTGCGACATTCGGATGGTAGGGTCAGAATTTGGCGTCAACAACATGAAAGCATGGATCCATCCTGCCTTGTATCAACGGTTCAGGCTGGTGGTGGTGGTGTCATGGTGTGGGGAATATTTTCTTGGCACTCTTTGGGCCCTTTGGTACCAATTGAGCATCGTTGCAATGCCACAGCCTACCTGAGTATTGTTGCTGACCATGTCCATCCCTTTATGACCACAATGTACCCAACATCTGATGGCTACTTTCAGCAGGATAATGCGCCATGTCATAAAGCTGGAATCATCTCAGACTGGTTTCTTGAACATGACAATGAGGTCACTGTACTCAAATGGCCTCCACAGTCACCAGATCTCAATCCAATAGAGCGTCTTTGGGATGTGGTGGAACGGGAGATTCGCATCATGGATGTGCAGCCGACAAATCTGTGGCAACTGTGTGATGCCATCATGTCAATATGGACCAAAATCTCTGAGGAATGCTTCCAGCACCTTGTTGCCACGAAGAATTGAGGCAGTTCTGAAGGCAAAAGGGGGTCCAACCCGTTATTATCATGGTGTACCTAATAAAGTGGCCGGTGAGTGTATATCCTTGGCAGTAAAAATTTTGAAAATATTCGTGCAATGGGGCAACTGGGGCCTGGAAGAAGCCTGAGTGGCTGGCTGTTGAGGCCTTAGGCACATGATAGTCATGGTGTTTGGTATACGGGAACAGAGGCCTTGTCCACAGCCTGGCAGGTCTCCAGCAGGTCTCCAGCGGATGGTGTGTGCAAGGAAATGGAGGGAGAGGCTGATACAATAGGTTTCTCCCTGGGGCATCCCCGATTTGTAGATATGGATCCCTGATGATGGAGAATGGATGAGCCCGTGATGGTGAACAGCCGAATTCAGGGATCACTTGGAGGCACGTTGGTGCAAAATAACTTACTGTTCTTTACTGGAACAGCGAACAGCAGCTGGAAGGAGATAGCTGGTCGGATCTGATTCCTCAGGATGATGGTCTCACAGCCTGGTAAGGTGGCTTCAGGCTGGAGGAGGGTTGGCTGCTTCAGTAGCAAGGTTGAGATTTGTGGTGCTGGAGGTCTGCAAGGGCCTCATGGCTGCTCAGGTGTGCTGTGCTTCAGCGCTCTCTGGGCTCTCCCTGGAAGGGAAAGAGACCAGAACTTTCCACATCCAAGGTTTATATAAACTCCTTGGGGAGTGTGCAGCATAGGGGATCAATATTGATCCTGATATTACAATACTAACATAAGCACTGATTGGTTAACGTGGTTAACATTGCTTCACAGGCAGAGACTTACAGCTGCATTACCATGATCCCATGCTGGAGGCCCTCAGTGAGTTGCTCACTCTCACCGATTAACCCTTTGTATGGAGGAGGATGTGCCTTCGCAACACCTGTTAACCCTTTGCATTGGCAGGAATGTTTCATTTGGTTAAATAAAAGAAAATGTAGAAATTTACACCCTCCTCATAGATCTCCTTCCATTGCTATTTATAACCTTGCAGTGGTAAGGCAGGACAAATACACAATGATCAACAGGGATGACTGTAGACATGGATTATGTCTGAGGGGTGGGATCCCCATGGATTAAGAGAGTGTGGGGTCTGTTGGAACCCAAATGAATGGAGTGGGAGTTGAGCATATACACTGCCACTTCACTAAATGTTTATGACACTGATGGAAGTAGCTAAATAGATAAGCAAGGCTCATTTGCATTGGCGTAACAACAGTGGTAGCAGCCATAGCTACTCCAGGCCCCATAGCTGCTATGGGGCCTGGAGTGTCAGGGGGCCACAGCATCCGACCTAACACACTAAAGAATGGAGGATTGCATTATACAGCATAATATGTCTATAACAGTGCACATCCTCCACAGTACACAGCATGAATTTTGGTCCCAGTGACAATTGGAGTTTAAACATTTTTTGCTGTAATGGGACCAAGGATTACCAATAAAGCTTCATTACAGACACCTTACAGCTGATCATTACAGTCTGGGACTATAGTAACGCATCCAGAGAGCTTCACCTGAGGTCAGAGGGATCTGTCTGTAACTATTAGTTATTACAAATATAGTGTAGAGAAAGGGGATCTGGGCAATACACTTGGTACAGTACACTTATCCCCACTCTAGATACCATATATTAAAAAGTCAAAACACATTCAGAAAACATATTCAAATACTATATATAGGGAAAATATAGTCTTTATTAAACACAAACGAATTTACAAATGTATCGGCACAAAAATGGAAAGAATTAAAAACTAAAATACAATGCATGTGGAAAATGAAATAGGGCAAAAATTAACATGGAAAAGAAAGGTAATACAAAGTAGGTAAGCCTACAGACACCAATGAGCGGCACATATACATATGCAAACAGAAAGGTAGTAGGGCCTGAGATATAATTACCATACCACAATTGGAAACATGCACTGTACGACCCCGACACGTGTTTCGCTGAAGGCTTCTTCAAGGGGAGTAACTATTAGTTGTATGTAAGTCGGGTGTCCTTAAGTAGTGTATATGTGTAAGAGTATATAAATGTGTGACTATATACAAACATGTATAATATTTTCTGGGGTGGTATAGGGGGGGCCCATTCAGAAATCTGCTATGTGACCCTTCCTCTCCTAGTTACACCCCTGCTCATGTGCACATGTGCCCTATCACTGGGACTGGCATGATCAGCCATTTAGCCTATGGATAGAGGATAACTCATAATAATGAACAACCACTTCAAGAGGGTTCAGACCACTCTATCGATCCCCAGGCTCTTGAGCCCTTTGGCTCATGTTTTGTTTTTTACCCAAATGGCCAGACCAGTAAATAATACACATGGCGCAGCTTTTGCTCTGGTAACAGCTCTGACTAGAATGAAGGGAGATTTAATAGCTGAGTATGACTTATTTCTCTATTTTATTATTCCCCGCTTTAATTATAATTACACCATTAGGTAAGACTGGTTATAAAATCCCGTAATATTTTCTTTCCAGAGCCGCACACTTTGCATAATGTGTAGACTCTGCAGAAGTATTTGTATTGCTTTCCCATACAAAAAAATCTTGCAATAAACTTTTTAAAGTTCAGCATAAAAGGTGTAAGCGGCAGCGTCCTACTAGATGTACGGCAAACACATCTGACGGAGTGTATAATGATGAGCATTGTCCCTGAGTATACAGCGGGCTGATGGTGACATTTCGCAGAGGTTCAGGCTGGAAAGTTATCAAGCGTCATTGTCTAGTGTCCTTATTCAGTGCCGGCAAATGTTTTTGTATTGTACACGGCTGCGGTGAATAAGCCCGGCTGCTCGGGGGCACAGTGGGGAGCGTCGTATTCAATTTGAATAACAGTAGAAATAATAAGTGCTTGACTTTTTGAAAAGTAGTAATTTGTGGAATAAGTGGAGGCTGACAAAGCCACAATGATATGTTGCCTGATTGCACCCAAATTACCTTTATATCATAGGTATCAAACTGTGCATGATTAGGGGCCATTTTAATTCTAATAACATAGGGATATTTCTACATTGCTGAACGGACAATGTAAGGTCTATCATTTTTCTGTTGAATAAATGACCATAATTACAGTTAACATAGAGCATCTCAGGTCTAGGATTCAAAGGCTTAATATTTGGAAATGAGAAGAGTGGCTTCAAAGGCAATGCATATGTCTGTATAAAAGGCATGTAATGACCTCAATTTATCTTACACATACAATATCCAGCATCATCCTATGCGCCATGTAAAAGTCACTTCAAATATCTAATGGCTGGTTTGTGCTGGTCATACAATAGTCTCTTATCAGTATAATAGACCCACTAAACATTATTACATATAATATCACCCAGGCCATGTATACGGAAGCGGATGTGCTGCCTAGGAGAATAATAGTCCATAAAGACCAGAGCAGCTTTGATAAAAGACACACAACATGGTGATAATAGCTGCAGGAAATAACCAAATCTGATTTATTGTAGGATTTAAACTAACCAAAGACCCACTGGGGTCAGTAATGCAGAAGTCTGTGGTCATAATAGCACAGTACAGTATAAGTGGACATCACAGTAGTCATTTATAATAACCATAAGCCTATGCAGAGCAGTTCAGGAAAAGCAATGAATATCCTTGAACTGGTACTTATTGGATACATATTTCCTATTGAAATCAATGGTAGCTGTATAAATCTTTGTATAGTTAGCTCCCACTTGTGGCAGCCATATTTAGACACAAATTGATGGGATTGAAATGTAAAGATAAGTGAGCACTTTGGATCTCTGTATTAGAGTTCTTACCAATACAAAAAATGTTAGGCTACCCCAATTTCTATGCCACCAAAAAATGTTTGGCGTTAAGCAATCAGCCCTGTTGGGGAGATACCATTTGGTCTGATAATACCAGACTTACATTATTATTGCAATTTCTAAAGAAGGGGCAAAGTCCTATTATAATATCATAGTTTTACATTGGTGTAACTATGTTATAGTTGCAAAGTGGGCCAAAAACCAGAGGGCCAGAAACCGCTGTAGAACTCTTTGATCTTCTTTTAAGTCTTACAGTTTAAGCATTGTAAATCCTTCAACCTTGTTCTTTGTCCTGAGATTAATGACATAGCTCCTCAAGGAAAACATTAACTTTTTTATTGTCACATGTAGCAGTTAGTTATAATATAGTCAAGTAACATAAGCTTTAGGAAAATATGCACCGCAGTGGTTTTTACTCCATTCTCGTATTCAGAGGGTTGTTCACTGGATATTACTGCAAGTTACACACCTCTCACTGTGTACTACAATACTCATCTCTTTCCTGCAGCATAAGCTCTGGTTCATCATTAGTTAACCAGTTGCAATTGACTGCTTCTCATACTACTCACCTGCTCTGAACTGCCCACGCCGTGTCCACCCTCCCTAGGGTGCTAGCTATAGAGTTTCTCTCAGTTAGCTTCATACATTGCTAGTAACTCTGGTCATTGTTTTCCTGGAATCCTGACCTTTGGCTCTTGATCAGACTATTCTACTGTCTTGTGATTTTGTACTTTATTTATCTGTTTGGGTTCACTTTGTCTTTGTCTCTGTGTTTTGAACTTTGGCATAGGGAGGGCCCATCAATAATTTTCGGGCCACCACCTAGGGTGGTTCGAGTAAGTAGGTAGGGTGAGATTGGTAGGTTCAGAATAAGCTGTTTTTTTCTATACCTAGTTTCCCCATTACATTAACATTGATTTAGACCATGAAGAGGGTCTAGAATAATTGTTTTAGGAGGAATGTAAACAGTTACTAAAATAAGGTATGTGGGTAGCCATAAATGTATGACTGTTGTAGAAAAAAACATTCTGGGGCTTATTTACTAAAGGTCGCGGATCGCACTTTCGTCGTACTTTGCACCGTTTTCGGGATTTACATGGCTTTGACAGGTATTTAACAGTGGTCTGTGCTGGGATTGTGTCACACGCGAGCAGATTTTGGAGCAGCTGCGCTGGCTTCCATGCGTTACAAATCGGGGGCCGCACTGCTGGACGATCCGACTGATTCAGACTGAGTGCGGGATTTAACTTTCAAATTGTGTCCCAAGACAATGCACTTACATGCACCAGGAAGAACAAGGTGAACTCTGTCGGACCTGAGCGGGAAGCGACACATGCAGGATAACGGGCGCACGATCTTAGTGAATCGCGGCACAGTTCATTATCGTGGGACAATGCACTTTCGGTGAACTCCGTGGATCAGGTAAGTAAATGTGCCCCTATGTATGTTGTATTTTAACAAGCTTGATCCATTGTTCATCAAGAAGTAACAGGTACAAGTGTTGATTTTCATTCCCACCTCTGCATGGATAATAACACGAAATGTATGAAGGGCAATGGGGCATATATGGTCTTTTGCCCTTCCTATAATGTTGTTCTTATTAACCCCTAAACCAGTGGTGGCGAACCTATGGCACGGGTGCCAGAGGTGGCATTCAGAGCCCTTTCTGTGGGCACTCTGGCCATCACCACAGGACAGAGTTCACCAAACAGGACCAAATCTTCCTGCGGTCCCAGGCAACTTATGAGATGACGCTCTCAGCGCTATTTAAAAGCGACACTTCATTGGCTGTTTGGAACGGCAGGGAAAGTAAGGTGGTGTTGACAGAACTGCGTCATCTTTGGAGATCATCCTGCTGGACCCACCAATCTTCCTCTACAGAGAGACCTTCTTTGTTTCAATTGTATTGGTGGCCTCAGGGGCTGATTCGATTAAAAGATGTGGAAGAACACGTAGTAATAAGTTACTGGTTAAAATGTCACGTTGGCACTTCACAGTAAATAAGTGGATTTTGGTTGTAGTTTGGGCACTCTGTCTCTAAAAGGTTCGCCATCACTGCCCTAAACCAATGTAGGCATAGCTGGTGTATTTTGCCTTTTCCATATGTGGAATAGGTGTTTTTGGTGATCTTTCTTTAAAAATGTTCTCACAGAACAGCTTATAGAGGAGTTATTGGGTTTTTAAGAAGCAAATGTTTGCAGTTTGTGTTCAAAAGGTCAATGCAAACTTTATACTTTGTATCTAAGTGAAGATGTCACATGACAGAAATCCTTACTTCACCTTTGCTCAAAAACCACATTTATCATACCCCAGGAAATGTGTTTGTCACAGACCTATCTGCCTTTCAATTCCTCTATAACAGGATTGCGCTTGGAAGATTTAGCAAAAGTTTAATAGAGCAATTACCCACCTTGTGTGAATACAAAGCCCCATGCAGTGTTTTTCATTTCTCATCTCAGCCACTTGTTGAGTGGATTTGCATTTTATTTTTGGGTACAGAAAAAGTCAGTGAAATGAATTAAAATAGATGAAATAAAGCTTTCTATTCAGACATGCAAGAAAAGCCAAGTAAATGTAATTGGTCTACTGTGGCCACTTTAGCTGAACCGCCCGGTCTATTGGCAGTCACTAACAATGACAGCATGGAATAAAGAAACTTTTTGTAAGACGTGGTAGAGAATTGGAGTCAATTAGTTTGGAATCTATCTGGATTTTCACCTCTAATAGACCATCACATGCAGTTTCCTTTTTATCACGTTCACCAACCCAGGGCTGCACACACCAAGCAGTACCAGCTTATGCCATGTTGCTAGCTAAGGCATATTAAATAAATAAATAATCTATAACTATGATATGGATGACCTTTACATAGGATAGTGTCCATTCCTTGTTCTCAGGGCTAGTCTGAGAGCTAGATTATGCTTAAAATCTCTTAAATATTCTGTTAAAGGGGTTGTCTGATTGTTTCTAAAATTTTGGAGGTGGGCTGGGGAGGAATTAAAAAAAAAAAAAAACATACCTGTACTCACCTGCGTTGCTCCTAGTGTCCTGTGCTGGACTCTCGCCAGTCTGTGCCCGTGTTTGTTTACAGGGGCACAGAAGCTCTGCTGAGGTTACCTTCTGGTTGGCCGAGGTGGACGGCCATGCTCACCCGTCTCCATATCTCAGCGCCTGATACAGCACTGGGAATAGGGATGGATGGGCTTCTCGGACAGCCATAAGCTGTGCACGGTGAGGAGGCAGCACAGGACACAATGGGAGCGACGGAGGAGGTGAGTGCAGGTTGTTTTTTTAAAAAATCTCTTCCCAGTCCTCCTCCAGAATTTTACGCCTGCATAAAATTGCTGATGTTTTTAATGAGCTAAAAGAACAAAACTGTACAAAATCCAAATCCCTGGATGAGCATGTATACAGGCGGTCCCCTACTTAAGGACACCCGACTTACAGACAACCCATAGTTACAGACAGACCCCTCTGACTTCTGGTGAAGCTTTCTGAATGCTTTACTATAGTCCCAGATTGCAATGATCAGCTGTAAGGTGTCTGTAATGAAGCTTTATTGATAATTCTTGGTCCCATTGCAGCAAAAATTGTTTAAACTCCAATTGTCACTGGGGCCAAAAATTTTTTGTCTGGATCTACAATGATAAAATATACAGTTCCGACTTACATACAAATTCAACTTAAGAACAAACCTCCAGACCCTATCTTGTACGTAACCCGGGGACTACCTGTACTGTGTTTTACTACATTACCTCTCTGCCATTTCTTCTGCTTATTGTGGGTGAAAAATTCAGTTAAAAAAAATTCTTTATTGTGCTGCCAATCACATGGTAGATTACAGTCCACTCCCAACTTTTATTAAAAATTCCTTTCAAAATATTGATAAAATGTTATACGTTTCAAGGCTTAAAAGTGCCTCTTTTTGCAATCAATACATAAGAGGAGGAGGCTCTGTTATGCCTCAAAAGATTTAACATTTTTCAATATTTTTAAAGGACTTTTTAATAATAGTTGGAAGTGGAAAATAAGACCCCGGTGTAAAATTTCTATGGCATAAAAGAGGTTGCCCTATGAGCACTATTTGTTTTCGGTTTCTTCCATCGGCTTGTCTGACTACCCTACTTTTCCACTCCTATACCAGCAGCTGCCAGGTGAAAGCAAACATCTAGCAGGAAGAAGGGACTCCTTGATTTCATGGAAAAATCTATGCAGATTTTTTTTCTTGTGATTAATTAAAAATGCTCATACCCCTCGCTGATTATTTTGCCTGCAGGGGCATAACTACAGTGGTAGCAGCCATAGCAGCTGCTATGGGGCCCACAGTGTCAGGGGGCCCCATCATCCGACCTGACCGTAAAGAATGGAGGATGTGCACCATCATATACATATCATTCTGCACATTGTACACTATGATATTTATATAACATATATATGTGTGTGTATATATGCTGTATATGTATATGATGAAAGGTGTGTATATACTGTATGTGTGTATATGCTCTACGTCTGTATATAGCACTGTATGTTTGTATATATGCTGTACGTCTGTATATAGCACTCTATGTGTGTATATATGCTGTGAGCCTGTATATAGCACTGTATGTGTGTATATGTGATGTACATATCCTCTATATGTGTGTAAGAGTGAAAAACTGTATGTTTCTGTATATAGGTATTTCAATGTGTGTGTATCTATGTGAGAGCAATATGCATATTTTAAAGCAAGAAGGGGGCCCCATTCAGAAGTCTGCTATGGGGCCCTGCATCTCCTAGTTATGCCCCTGTAATTGCCTGGATAAGTTATTGCTTGAAAATGGGGCTAATCCTCATCTAGATCTGCATCACATGTGTGACAGCAGTGCAAGCATAAATCTTGGATCTTACCACAGATCCTCATGTAAGACATAGCTTGAATTTAATTCCCCTATTTGAACTTACATTAACATGTAAAGCGTATGTAAAGATTTTTGGTGATTATATAGAGTACAGGTTATGTAAGTGTTCCTCCTCCTTGCTGATAGTCAGGAGCTGGGTAGTTTCTGCAGTCCTGACAGCCTACATTTAATTGTTTAATTCTTTTATTAAACCATTGAACACATCATTAGCTAGATAATCTGGTTTTGCCTGCAGGACTAACATAATTAACAGCAAATTCACTGTGATCCATACCACTGCTCTGCCTTCTTATAGATGGGTTTTCATGAGTAACTTTCAGTGCGTTTCAGAGACTCTTACTCTGGAGGTTTAGGATACACAGTAATAGGTTATTTCGCCAACTTCCCTGTTCTATCTCATTAGATATCGTGTAAAATCATAATTTCTTAAACTGCACCCAACCCTGAAATCTAAACCTTTGTTTATCAAAAATTGTTAAATACAGAATAATTACGTGTTAAAGATTTTTGTAACGGTCCCAATCATCTGTATGGAATTTTAGAAAATGGGAACATAGTCTTGAGCAGGAAAAAAAAATCTGAATATATATCTTGGGTTAATATCCATTAGATGTGTGGTCACAGATGATCAGATTTTAATAAAAACATGATTTCGTTATGAGAAATTGTAACCACCTTTTTGATAAACTTTGCATATATCAATTAAACAAGTGAATGTAAGAAACCTTTTCATTTTTACTTGAAAAGTGTCTCTTTTTTCACTTACTTATATGATGCCTATGTATGACAAACAGAAAAGACGTATGTGATAAAACACCAAAGAGGGGCAGAAGTAGTGGGCTAGGGCCACAGAATATTCTAAGTACATAGGCCTTACCCTTGCCGTAGCCCTAAACACAACCTATAGTGCCGACAAAGTATAATACTGCCCATACAGTATAATTGTTTCAGTAATGTATAATGCCGCCTTCTAAACCCCTCACACTGTATAATGCCCCATTTTCTGTAGCACCCCTACACTACACATCTTTAATGGTCACATTTGTATTACTTATGTGCACAATGCCTCCCCAATCCCCATTCTTTCCTTTTTTGCTCTGAAAGAGAAAATAAAAAAACAGATACAGTATTTTTCAGACTATAAGGCGCACCGGAGTATAAGGCGCACCATCAATAAATGCCTGCTAAAACGTCTAGGTTATATGTAAGGCGCACTATAAGGCGCACCTGATTGTAAGGATGAATGACCAGCAGGTGGCAGACCTGTGCACAGTTCAAGGCAGCTGTTGTCTGTAAGTATGGTTCATATACAAGGCGCACTGGACTATAAGGTGCACCTTTGATTTCTGAGAAAATCAAAGGATTTTTTGCGCGCCTTATAGTCCGAAAAATACGGTAATCGACCTTCCATTTCCTCCTACAACTCTCCTTTTCTTTTCTGTATTCTGATTTGTGGCTGTTGAGACCATGTGATGATACCATCATATCAGAGCTGGTGGCCTCTGCTACTCACAGCAGAAGCAGAGGCTCAAGGGTGGTGCAGGGAGCTGATGGCTCCCTGTATCACCACATCATATAGCTCATTTGCATTAAGAGGAAGCAGAATATAGCCTGGGACTGTATGATAGACCCTAAAATCTAAGTCTGCCCCACACTATCTGGGACAGCTGGGCTTTATGCCGTTAGTATATATGTTATTGTTAATTATTTCATAACATTTTCCCCCTATGATGCAGAATTTTAGTCACATCTGTATGTAGTATATGAGTAGGGAGCCTTCTCATCTTTCTGCATTGGTCCAAACTTCTTGGCACCTTTGTTTTCTTCCTCGTTACCTCTGTATAGTGGTGTAGCAATTGTTGTGACACAGATGCATGGAGAACCATGATGCTCTATGCAAAGCAACACTATACAATTTTTTAAGGATATTTCCATCTAATTTTAATGTTATTGTCAAGATCTTTATCATTATGTCATGTTTTGGTGTCAAACAGGTAAAGAAGCTACAATGCAAATTAGTCCACCAAAAAGAAATACTTTATTAAAAACTGTAATTAAAAAACATTGCCCTTAATATTGTAATGGCTTCTTTCCTTGGCTACAATGTTAAAAAAAATCTGTTTGTAAACTTATATGCAACTTATCTGACGTGAGTCCAATGCATATGCAGATATGTCACTGCACTGGGTCTCTGTGCCTGATTGACAGGTCTCACTGCTGCAAACATGCTTCCGGGACAAAACTAGTACTTAGGGACCGTCTGCCAGTATTCAACTACAGACTTATATAGCTCCCTTTACTTTCCCATGCCAGGGCAGTAGGGAGTTGTACACAATCCCTTTGCTTAAACATTGAGCAAGTGAGAGACACAGACAGTGGATGTGACTCAGCACTGCTACATTATTAACCACCCCCTCATAAAGGTTTGGGACTGACAGAGACCTGGCTATGTGAAGAGAAATAGTCTTCAATCTGCCTTTAGGAATTGTTTTACCGAGAATCTCATGTCTTTTTCTTTCATGAGGGGCTGGGTTATCAGTGTCAGCGTCAGTGAGGAGGTGTGGTATACAGACTGTATACTGCAACTCTCCACCTCCATGACTGCAACAGAGGACATCATTAAAAGTATTTTTTTAGATGAATGCTGGCTCTAGTCCCATGGATAGAGGCATTGGTGGAACATGTATAAAGACATCGAGAATGTCCTATGTGTGGGTTTTGGAGGGGTTGTCTTTATAGAGTGGTAAGTCTTATAAATCATAAATAAAAATTTGCATGTAAAAATCCAGATCATCTAGTTTTCTACAGCGAGGGAGTTAAACAAACCGGTTATATAATTAATCAAAGCGAAATTCTCCTTTATTATACTGGAAAATGTCCAACCTGTGAAGATCACTTTGGCAAAATGGTTTGCTGGAAATTGCAACTCATCGTATCAGCAATACCATTACAGTGGTGAGGAGGTTAATCCCCAGAAAAAGAAAGGCCGCACGTTATTTAGAAAGCGTGTAATCAGCTAATGGATGAACTTCATTGAAAAGATTGCAGAAAAACGTAGACGTTGTTCCTAGCTGCCTGGGTATCATGACGTCGATATGACTGTGGCCTTCGATCTGATCATAGCCATGACTAATGGTGTAATATCTGCAAAGATTTTCCCTCCATGAATGCTCAGCGACTTCCACAGTAAAAGTAGAACATGACCGAAGCCATCGTGGTCCTATCCAAAAGTCTATAGCAACTAAATCTTCTCAATGCTGCCTGAATGAAGGAAAGTGCTGGAGTAAATTAAGATATCTACCTTAAGTTTCAAAAAACTTTTCAGCAAAATCGCTGGTCCAGTTTGTAAATATGAGGAATAGAATAATTTTTATCACGATGTGACATATAGGGGCTCATTTACTAAGGGTCCACCGGACGCATTTTCGTCGGGTTTCTCGACAATTTCTGTTTTGCGCCGAATTGCCCCGGGATTTTGGTGCACGTGATCAGATTTTGGCGCATTGGCGCTGGCTTGCACGCAACAGAAATGGGGGGGCGGGCCGTCGGACAACCCGACTGATTCGGATTACGTGCAGGATTTAACATTTAGAATTGTGTCGCAAGACAAGCACTTACAAGCACCGTCAAGAAGCAGGTGAACCTCGGCGGACCTCGGTGCAGAAGCGACGGATGCAGGATCTCTGGCGCACGATGTTAGTGAATTGCGGCAGACCCGAATCGTCGTCGGACAATGCACCGCAGGATCTCGACAGGACCGGGTAAGTAAATCTGCACCATAATCTTCATTTTAAAGCAGCTATGATCATTGCACTTGTCTGAGCATCACCAGCGACTCTTATCTCTTCAACCCCAGCTTCCGTGTTTATGTCTTGCAACACCCTCGCCGATGCAATGGCGAGGTAGTGCTTGCGAATACGTCCCACCTGTAGGTAACATCACATTACACTACATGGTCCTTATAGGATCAAGGGGAAATTGCAGTGGTTAATCCTGCCTGGCAAGGCAGAGGTTAAGTATTTTGTATAATGCAAGATGCTATTGACCAATGTCTGTGTTACATCCTGTCACTGTGCACTGAGAGGTAATTGGAGGAGCAGCCACCACCTGACCAAAGGGAGGTAATAAAACCCCCTAGCCCAGAATGTTCTAGAGGAGTCTCTCCCACGAGGGGGAAAGAGAGAAATCTCTCTCAGGAGAGAGACCGGTCCTAGTCAGGCCCTCTGGGTCTGCAGGACGTAAGCAGAGAGTAGTTAGCTGAGCAGCAGCTCAGAGACTCTAGCATACCAGACCAGTGCAGGAAGAGCCTAGCCCCTGCCTGAAGTGGAAGATAAGACTAGAGGTAGTGTAGTGAGGAAAGGGGTATCATTCCTACCTTCAAGGGTGATACCTGAAGAGATCCAGGACCGAGCTGAAGCCTCCTCTAAGGACACAGCTGCCTCCCAGCCTGCCCTCACATCCAGGCTGGTGAACTACATCCTGTGGCTCCCTCCAAATACCTCTCCAGTACTCCACCTGTTAAAGACACGTTTTCTGCAGTTCCTGCCGGTTGCAATAAACGAACTGTAAGTTGTTTTCTTCAACTTCTGTCTCCGTCTGGTCCCTGCTACTACAACTACCATCATCACCGGCACCCTGTCCATCACCCAGAGACTCACACTCGGGACAGTAAGGGGTTGCCCCAGGGAGATCCGCTATAGCAGCCGCTCCCTCATCATTTCTTGCCAACACCACCCTGCTGGAGACCTGCCAGGCTGTAGGACAGCCCTCCGGTTCCCCGTACCAAGCACCGTGACAATAGCGTGCTTAGGCCGCAACCGCCAGCCACTCCGGTACCGCGGGCCCCGGCTGTCTCTAGGCCTCACCTCAAGGGCTAGGCCCCGGTGGGGGATGTTGCAAGTGGCGTCACGAATCACAGGATATTTACTTCTGTGCCTTATCCTGGCACTAAAGACTGTACTTTAAAAGAGAAAAAGACTGTGCTGCCTAACCCTGCTGCCATCCGGGTTTAGGCCCAAGTAATTGTGTGTTTCTGGATTGAACTGTGTTATACTGCTGCCACGTGCTGTCGAGCGCCGCTCCAGCACTCAAGAGGTTAATCCCTGCAAGAACTGTACCAGCTCTGCTACATCCGGCGCTGCTGCGCCTGAAGATTTTTACCTCAGAAACTGTGGCGCAGCAAGTAATTCCAGCCCGCCAAAACTTTCACTGGTGGGAAACCCAGAGACATCGCTAAGCTCCGCCCCCTGCGCATGGCGCGAATCCTGCCTCAGCGCGCTGTGGCGCAGCAGAAAATTCAGCCCGCCACAGCTCCTGGCGGGAAAGACTCTAGCTCCGCCCTCTGGTGCGAAACTCTCCCGCGCTGCAACGCCAGTGAGAGCCCACGAGGTACCTCAGAGTCAGCGCAGCCGCCATCCAGCATCAGAGAGGTTAATCGGCCATCTTGGATTTCTCCACGTGTTGTCTCCTGTCCTGCCGACATGCCGCACAGCCTCCGCGATGAAGAACCAAGTGTCGCATGGCTTGCCCACGAGCCTCGGGCCCCTTCCTCTGCTGCACCGCTTACTGCTGTCTCCCGTACGCAGTCTCCAATGGCGGATTCTCCACAGCGGCTGCCTCCTCCGATGACGGACCTGAGGACCACCGCAAATGTGAGTACCATGGCCCCCAGGGCCTACATCACAGTGACTGTTACTATATCTCCCTTAGCCCCGGCTGGGGTACAGTCCGGCCTCCCTGCAGAGGGCCAACATCTCCCCATAGGAGGCCCGGCTACAAAAGGGACTCTCTTAAAGGGGCCTGACCCCTTATCTAATGCTGCTGATCGTCCTGCGGAGTATCCAGGACCACCTGCTAAGAGGCCCAGGCTGTCCGGTGAGAACGCCATGCCAGCTACAGAGGTCACCACCGCCAGCGCAACAGCGCCCCCAAGAGCTACATGTCAGTCCAGGAACAACAATCCTTCAGCTGTCAGCAGTGAAGAAGTTACAGCTCCTGCGGTCATCATCATGCGCTCCACAGCGCCCCCAGCTACAGAAGGTCAGCCAGAGAAGTGCCTGTCTCCTTCCTTTGCTGAGATGCCTGCCGCCGCAGGTGACCTCCCTGCTGTTCCAGCTCCAGCTTCCGGGTGTTCCATGTCAGCAGTTCCAGTGTCTACCACCAGATGTCTTCAGGTGACAGATCTCAACACTGCTTTCTTCACCCAGGCTGATGATGTCCATGCTGCAGTTCCTGCTCCCATGCCTGCAGCCATTGCTCTTGAGCAGCAAGATTAACCCCTGATGGGCTGAAAGCCTTCTTCAGGTACTGTGTACATATGTATATTTATTTCTGCCTTACCCTATAGAGCCAGAGACTTTCCTGAGACTCTTACCCTTATTTATCTCAGTCAAGAGATTATATATTGTCCTGTGCTATGATAGCACCCCTTCCTCTGCCACAGCAGAGAGTTTCTTCAAAGGACTCTGTCCCTCTACAAAAAGAGGAGACCCTTTGCTTCTTCATTGCACTTTTCCCCACATCAAGGGCTGTACCCAGAAGATGGACTTTGTCAGTAGAGACCTTCTGAGAGACTTTTGCCAACCTCCAGGAAAAGTTGCAATGTAATTTATTATCATTTTGCACTTAATGCCTTCCTTTTTAGGTACGGACATTCTGCTTGCACTTTTATGCCTTTCCTTTGCAGGAAAAGAGACATTTGCTACCATGCTACTCTGAGTAGCCTATCTATCTGTAACGTTTGTAATGTTATAAGATGTGTACCCATTGGGCTGCTAAGCCAATGTGAGTTTACAAAAATATTTGCACACTGTCAATATATGCCAGTAGTATGCATTAACCCTTTCATAGGCTTTTCAGGTTGTAGTGTGGCTGTGTCGGACCGTCTTTTATGTAAAACACTGACCGCTACCTGATCCCTCAAACTGAGGTTTGCACATGGGGGTAGTCCGTAAACTGCGGGTCTTTAGGGGACCGGGGGTGTTACACAGATAGCACCTGGATGCCACTCATACATGGGTAAGGTTGTCAGTCAGGAGGTACTTGTGTCGCATATGCTCATGCAATGCAGATAGACACCATATAATTGCCGCCAGGGAAGAAGCGTTGATCAAACAAATATACAGGCCTTGGTGCAAGGAGTGGATTACAGGACATGACACCACACCTTTCCTACTGTACAGTTCGGTTTAATGGCGTCAGCGACCAACTGTCATACAGCTCTTACATATTTTTGTCTTAGTCCGACACCAACCCAGGTGCCTGTCTCCAGGACCATGGGCGGTTTGTCCCTACACCTCACATAGCCTGCACTTCCTAGAAGTGCCCTTAGCCCCCTCTGTGCCCCAAAACATCTGTAGTCGAGCCGAGGGCGGCTCTTTCAATTGCCCCCGGGGTATGCAACACCCTCGCCGATGCAATGGCGAGGTAGTGCTTGCGAATACGTCCCACCTGTAGGTAACATCACATTACACTACATGGTCCTTATAGGATCAAGGGGAAATTGCAGTGGTTAATCCTGCCTGGCAAGGCAGAGGTTAAGTATTTTGTATAATGCAAGATGCTATTGACCAATGTCTGTGTTACATCCTGTCACTGTGCACTGAGAGGTAATTGGAGGAGCAGCCACCACCTGACCAAAGGGAGGTAATAAAACCCCCTAGCCCAGAATGTTCTAGAGGAGTCTCTCCCACGAGGGGGAAAGAGAGAAATCTCTCTCAGGAGAGAGACCGGTCCTAGTCAGGCCCTCTGGGTCTGCAGGACGTAAGCAGAGAGTAGTTAGCTGAGCAGCAGCTCAGAGACTCTAGCATACCAGACCAGTGCAGGAAGAGCCTAGCCCCTGCCTGAAGTGGAAGATAAGACTAGAGGTAGTGTAGTGAGGAAAGGGGTATCATTCCTACCTTCAAGGGTGATACCTGAAGAGATCCAGGACCGAGCTGAAGCCTCCTCTAAGGACACAGCTGCCTCCCAGCCTGCCCTCACATCCAGGCTGGTGAACTACATCCTGTGGCTCCCTCCAAATACCTCTCCAGTACTCCACCTGTTAAAGACACGTTTTCTGCAGTTCCTGCCGGTTGCAATAAACGAACTGTAAGTTGTTTTCTTCAACTTCTGTCTCCGTCTGGTCCCTGCTACTACAACTACCATCATCACCGGCACCCTGTCCATCACCCAGAGACTCACACTCGGGACATTAAGGGGTTGCCCCAGGGAGATCCGCTATAGCAGCCGCTCCCTCATCTTTTCTTGCCAACACCACCCTGCTGGAGACCTGCCAGGCTGTAGGACAGCCCTCCGGTTCCCCGTACCAAGCACCGTGACAATAGCGTGCTTAGGCCGCAACCGCCAGCCACTCCGGTACCGCGGGCCCCGGCTGTCTCTAGGCCTCACCTCAAGGGCTAGGCCCCGGTGGGGGATGTTGCAGTCTGATGTTGCCACGAGAATAAAGATTTTTTGTGGATCCTTCTGTTTTCATGAATACTGGTTGTGCTGTGGGATTGTTGCACCACTGAAGATCCAATGCTTTGATGACTGAATAAGTAAGAACCTATGCCTAAACTCTCCAAGCAGGAAGACAGCAGAAGTTAGTGCCACTTTTTTCCTTTCTATTATTTTATCTTATCTCTTCAGTCTTCGTGTGTGGATTTTCAATCCTCTGATTGTTGCTGGGTGAAGACCTAGCTGCTGTGAATCACCCCGCTTTTCCAGAGAGCTGTAATATGACAGCTCAGTTAGTGACTGTACTTCGCAAACTAGATGGAAGTCAAAATAGATTTCAAAATGAAAAAACAGATTAGAAGGGAAGGAAAGAGGAGTCAACGTAAGCGAAGAAAGAGTCACCGGTCTGATATTACACATGTGAAGTATTACTGTGTGATTTATAAATAACACTTTTATTTTGCAAGCTTGCTAAATGCTGGAACTAAGATGGTGCCTGCCTGTGGATGGTCCCCCAGTATGTGCCTTATACTGGCAGCACACTTCCTGGAATAGATGGATGTCTTGTACCCAGCCAGTTCCTGGAAATTACAGAGAAGTTCTGCTACCAACGTTACAGATCCACTGTGCATGATCGGAACTATCACAGCCATATATGGACTATGGGGAAATGATTCTACAGTGCTATGTGACTTTGCGATGACCATGTGATGATGAGACAACCAATCATCTATGTAGTCACTCCTTACTAACTGAAGTCCCCCTCCCCAAAGTAGTTTGTATATAATGTTATATGTCGGCAATAAAGGACAGAACTACTTCCTCTTTAGGTCGTAACCACTTCCTGCTGAGGAGGATCTTTATACCATACTATTAGAATACCCAAGATGCATATACATATTGAACTACACAATGTAGACAAGAAAACTGCCAGCTCACCCCACCATGGGACCTTAATTCGGCACCGCAACTCATGAGCTCCTTCTTGTGCACGGGAAACGATCCACAGCCGTCTGGTAGCAATATCCAAAATAGTACGAACCAGCACTACATACAGGAGTTCCACGTTGAGTCTTAACCAAACATATGCCCTTTATTGGATAAAATGCATGATACAACACGAGGAGACAGTACGGTTAACGTGTTATGACGCTGAGCGTCTTAGTCATGCTCATAACCAATGTTATGACTAACACATCTCCTCATGCTGTATCATGCATTTTATCCAATAAAGGACATATGTTTGGCTAAGACTCAACGTGGAACTCCTTTATGTAGTGCTGGTTAGTACTAATGTACCTATGGTCATGTAAGAAAGGGGAACCTGACACATCGGGGCTTATATTTTCATAGTATCTTGTACTTACTGATACTACTGATTTATGCAGTGTTAGTCACAATTGAACTCATTCCATTCCCCAACAGGTCCACTGGTAATCTTAGCTCTGGACTTTTGCCTTCTAATGTCATGTCACCACTAAAGTTAAGGGCTTTAATGGAAAGAGCAATGCATAGGTCTGAGCATTAGCAAACAATAAAAAACTCCAACGCATTTCGATCTACACGCTTTTAGTCATATGACATGAGTAACAGCATATAGGACCTGTCACCCTAAAAAAAAGCACTAGGAGCTGCTTACTAAAGATGTAGCAGTGTTAAACTGCTTCCTTTATCGGAATCCTCTGATAAAGCTAGCGAACACTGCAGTGCCATACCCTCTTAACACCAGACTGCTGTGAGCTATTCATGAGAGGGCAATCCGGGGAGGCCACATGAAGCCAGTAAGTCATCGCCGGCCTATGGCCTATGTGAGCTTGGTCCGGTCTTCCAATGCTATGGCCCTGCAGTGTCTGCTAGGTTTATCGGAGGGTTCTGATAAAGCTAGCAGTTTATCAATGCTACAAATGGGGTAGCGCTAGGAGCTGTTTACTTTAGTAAGCAGCATCTAGAGTGGCTTTTTAGGGTGACACCACAGCTCCCAAGCGTCCCAGATTTGCTGGGACAGTCCCAATTTTTTGCCCCTGCCCCGCGTCACGGGCAGCTGGGAGATAGTCCCGGATATTCCCTCCAAGTCCCGCACTGGCTGGGGTTGTACCGACTCTGTGTCCGCATAGTAAATATTTTCAAAGCCAGAACTCATAGTGCTAAATGGCTACTACAGACATCGGGCAGGGAATCCTTTTGAGAGATGTGTCTGGTTAGCGGAGAGCAGGGACCATGTCATCAGGGAGACATCACCATCTGTCCATATATGGTCACTACATCTCCTAGGGATTCCCCAGACACAAACTCTTATTTTAATGAATTAAATAAATTTCTGCCCAGCCTGGGATTCAAACTCAGACCTCACAGCTCCACCTGCCATCTCTGAGAAGATCCCTCTCTCTATACCAGGGCATTAAGTCTGTGTCACAGTGTAACAGTAACAGGTAACAGCTCTTAGTTACCAAAGATCCACTGACAGAAATCAGTAAGCCCATAGCCTAGTGGGTAGAGGCTTTGTTACTCTATGGGCAAGTGGAGCTGTGAGGTCTGAGTTCGTATATATTAAATATTATTTTTATTATTGAGACGTTGATTATTATTATGATATTATGGTAAAAATTTGGGGTGTGGCCAGCATTTGATTGGGGTGTGGCTTAGGGGGAATCGAGTGCCCCATTTTGTCCCTCTTTCCCTTCCAGAAATATTAGGAGGTATGGTGACAGGTCCTCTCTAATTAAGTTTTCTGAGATTAATACATCAATCTCCTAATCGAAATAAGATCAACCTGTCCCCTAGCCTCCAAGCCAATAAGCTGAAAGTAGGGGCTGAAGTGTGTGGGTCAGTTTTGCATCCTCTTTTGAGTGATTGTGTCTTCCCCAAGTTATAGGGTCCTGCTGCAGCTCATTCCCATTTAGGGTTTTCAGATTGAAGTGCAAAGTCAATATATACTGGCCCACTTTTATCAAAAGTAGTGCAGTCTGTACTATGTGCAGTTTGCCTGTAGAGTGTGCAGGGTGCACCAGATTCATGAATTGAAGCGTGCGCCACATTTTTTGTAACATTGAGCTT
The DNA here is from genome assembly GCF_040894005.1 of Engystomops pustulosus. Taxonomy (NCBI): domain Eukaryota; kingdom Metazoa; phylum Chordata; class Amphibia; order Anura; family Leptodactylidae; genus Engystomops; species Engystomops pustulosus. The sequence continues at coordinate 37,454,511 of NC_092411.1, read as the reverse complement.
GCCAAAAAGTTCTATTGGACACTGCATGATAAATGAGTTGCAAACTCCCACTAAGCACCGGAATGCCTAAAATTTGTGGCACATTGGGCATAGTGCACTTCTTAAAAACACGTGCAAGCAGTTTGCATGTTCTTTCTAGTGCAAATTCCGAAAGAAAACTGGTGCTAAAATAAATATTGGCCACTGTACTGTATACAATATTGTATATGACAATGAATACAGCCAAAGCAGTCGGGGTGGTCGCCTGCTGCAACCAGTTGTCTCTCAGCCAAATCCAGGACTGTAGAGGAGACATGGCTGAGCTCCAAGGACACAGAGATCCAGCTCTTTATATATTTCACGTTTTTATTTGCAATAAAAGAACAGGATGAAAGGAGATAAGAGGATTAAAGGAGAAATATCTAGTATTTAGTGCTCTACTATTTGAAATATAGGAGCACAGACTGTATGGCAGCAAGTTGATACATCATTTTTTATGTATATGCCCGGCAGACAGACCTTATTTACCGAATTTGTCTACAAATACTGTAGCTGCAAGTGCTCTGGGTCCCCTCTAGAAAGACTGTCCAATGCTGTGCCTTTAGCTTTGAGATTCTTGTGTCATGGCTTTCTGTAGGCAAATTTGACCCACCCCCATTGCACTTGAACGCTGATTTGCATAATCAAATGGTTATTGCTAAGTCGCTGGTTTCAGTCACATAGGAACATTTCTCCTCTTATTTAAGGCACTATTACTGGCTTTGGTGGGATTTTTGACCTGACCGACCTCCTGCCGACTTTATTAAAATCCATCATGATAAATCAGGGACATTTACTCATAGATCCCGGCACTGTGACTGTGGTAATCTTTTTATATTTGTTAGCTATGGCCTCCTTCCTTCTCAAATCAACTTTTAAAATGATGATAATGAGCCAGAAGGGTTCTAGGGGAATGCAGCTTCACAGGCTGCTACACTGCTCTTGCACAGTGTAATAACCTCTGAAGCTACAGCATGGAGCGGCTCTGGCAGCACCCACCAGTGCCTTTCTTATTAGCATAATTTTAAAAGTTAATTTGAGAAAAAAAGAGGCCATGGATAACAAATATAAGGAGATTCCCACCGTCACGGTACCTTGATCTATGAGTTAGTGTCATGATAAATTTTGATGATAGAATTCCTTTTAATGTCTTCTTACTAAGGCCTCATGGGTACATATGTGTGCTTTGGCCAGGAGCTAGCCGCACAAAGAGTGGCTAACCCATGGCCCCATTGACTTCTATTGGGCACATTCCTGGTATGCTGCATGCACCACGAGGAACCATTCATCACCGGACCTGGAACGTGCCAAATGCTCTCACCACAAGATATAGGACAGGACCATAGCTTGCGGCCCGCAAAATGTTTCACAAGGTCTAAATATTGTATTAAAAACTCTATGATACATTCTATGAAAACATTACAGTTGTAGTACAGATGCCGCCACTGAATCAGCAATTTAATTACTAATGAATCTCATTGCAATGCAAAATAATTACATTACGTATCTATAATTCTGGATGACTCAGACGTCACATGGTAACCAAGCACCGTCCACCGACATAATACATTAAGGCAAAATATGTAATTTAATTGACGACCTTCTAGTGTCTGCAAATTTTTTCTCCTGGATAATCTGGAGCTGCCTCTGTTTCTGATCCTACATCATCGCCTCCTATCTGTTTTAGAGTTGTTCATTCCGCTGTTTCGGAATCCATTAGCATTAGGGAGATTCTTAACAAAGTACTTCTAATTTTGTTTGCTGGAATAATTTGTTCCGCTTTGCAGACCCAGTTTTCCTTCCTTCGTCATAGTCTCCTAATTAAGTCTTTCTGGTGAATTTTCTTTCCCCATTGTGATTGAGTATTGATTAGTACATCTCGATGCAGTGATCTGTGCCAGGTCTGCCATTCACTTTAATACGCTGGAAGTATTTCAGGAGCTCCATATATCTGCTTAATGCAAAGGAGCTAATTAACCTTCATTTGACCTTGCTCTCCCATAGTTTCTGATACTGAGAACAGCGGCCATGGTGTACTTACTACTCCATTTACCAAACCCAAAATACAGAACATTGCAGACTTTCTGTAACCTGATTATACACAGTGAGAAGTGCCAGATTCACTGCTCTCATTGCTACAGAAGCCATATCTAGTCTTACAGCTCCAGCAGATATTACGAGAATGTATAATACAATTTTAGCCAGAGACACTGCAGAGATGCCAGGACTGTAAATTGGCCATGAAGCAGCAGAACAGAGACATTTTTGTGAAATATTCTGCAGTGAAAACTTTTGAGCCTGTGGTTAGAGGGAACCTATCAGTAGTTTTGACCATTTAAAGCTGCAGATAGTATTGGGTATTAGCCCTGGAGATCTGTGTATCCATACTTCTATGGGGGACATGTATCTTAATTTTTTTCTTTGGTGTATAATTGAGACATTTGGCAGCTCTTTTTTGCGCCTTATGTCTGATCATGTTTTTTTTTCTTCTTTGTTACATGTCTAGTTTTTCCTGTCCTAGCAGTTGCAACTATCAATTTTGGATTTGAGGCTGTGGCCTTCTTTTTTAACTACCCCAGTCACACCCCAGGGAGATGGCGACATATGACGCTGTGGTCACACGTGGTATTAACACATGTGTTTTCAAACACATCATAACAGCTGAGAAGAGGAAATTTGCCTAATTATATTGCTGACAACATGGTGTTTACAAAATGCATTTGTTAACACGATGTTAAACATCCATGTTAACATCAGGCTAACAAACAAGTGTTATCATTGCATTAATGCATGTATTTTGCATACACCATGTTGACAGCAATGTAACTCTTGTGATGCATTTGAAAACGCAAGTGTTAATTCCACATAGAAGACCCTTAGAAGTAACCAATAAATCTCTATTAAATGTGAATGCAAAAAAATAAATAAAACATCCCAAACTCTCAATGCTCAACAGGTTTATGTGCTAAAATTCCAATTTACATGTTAAAACAGGGTCCACTGGGATGTTCAGATCTCTTGAGTGTACTGTAGGAGAGTCCCTCCTGCTCTGGCAGGCTTCAATTCAGATCTCTTGAGAGTACTGCAGGACATTTCCTTCCTTCTGTTTGAATACTACAGCAGATACTCAGGGGCGATGGGCTGTACAAAAGTACATAGAAGAGATCTCACATCGGAGTGTCCTGAATCCATCTACAATCTTGGAATATGAATTAATTTTCACAGTCCTGCTGCTACTAACAGCCCAGATAAAGATTATGGTTGCATTTGCACAAATCACCAGGGCTAAAATCTCACTATTCCTAGCAATGTCTTGCTTCCCATGTCCTTCTCACATAGGAGAGTGGGCATCCCATAGAAATAGTCAAGGCGGAGCCACTATTGTGTTGATGCGTTTTGGGACCAAGGACAGAAGGGTGATATGTTTTTATTACCCTATGTTCAATTTAGCCTATTTCTCCACCCATCACACTATTTGCTAATAATACAAAGGGGATCATTTGCATCTTCTTGCTGCCTCTGTTGGATCCGGTGGTCACATGATGGGTGGGTGTCACACAAGTTTAGGAAAGTTTCTAGGTTTTATTAGACCTTGTACATCTCTGCTGATGACTTCTTCCAACATTATTTTTTCATTATGTAATTGGGGCTCTTATAGATGCCCTCCATACTTTGGAAAACCTAAAAAAAATATAAAGAATATAAAAAGTATAAGGTGTAAATATGCTGCTGTCGTCTATGATGACCTCAGGTGGGGCATAATATGTACAAAAACCACACCAACATGGATAAAAGACTAAATGAATAGTTTCCAAATGAAGAAAAAAAATTAAAAATATACCCAACAACACAAACACAAAATATCACCATAGTTGCCCCGCTTGTCAATGTGTATACATCTTATATATCCTTCAATATGCTGAATATCTTTGGTCATAAAAGCCTTTTCACCTTTCCAGGCCGGGTTATTAAAGGGTTAAAGGCTGCATTGAATCTATTTTAGAAATATGACTGGATATGCTCCGGGACCATGGTCCAGCCTATTTGATTTATGGAGGATGCATTAGGAAATTGTTAGATTTATACTCCCTTTTTTAGGGTAAATACTCACCTCTACTACGACCTTCCTTGGCTTTGACCCGATCCCGGTCTCTACATGTTCTACCTGGATCCAACTACAATTTTTCATCCAGAATGGACAAATAGAATCCGTCATCTGAACATCACCGCTTATGTGTTTTGAACCTATAAATGGCCTTTAATCAAAGCATAAAGGTGAGAAAACATAAAGATTATTAACCCCTTAACACTTTAACCCTTTGTAGTTTTTGTGTTTCCGGTTTTCACTCCCCACTTAACAAAAGCCACAATTTTTAACATTTTTTTCCATAAATAGAGTTGTATGAGGGCTTCTTATCTGCAGGTATTTAATATTGCACGCTATAAAGCTGAAAAATAGTCCAAATGCGACACAAAAACGCTTTCACTGTGAGATCCAAACTACCTTTCACTTTTATTCTTTGGGTCAGTTAGATCAGGTAGATACCAAATTGATGTAGGTTTGGTCCAATTTTTTTTGTTGTTTCACCATTTTCTTACGCCATTAAAGGGGTTGTACGATCCTTGGACCTCCAAAATAAACTCATGGGTGTGATAAAAATACCCCCTATAGCTAAAAATACAATAACTTCAACTAATATGTCGTGGTAATTTTACAAAAAATTACCTCTTTATTGCTGCAGGCAGGAACTGATAAAGCAAGATGCCTGCCGCACTATGCATTGGGACTTCAATTCCCATGATGCTTTGCTCCCACCAACCAGAGTGTGCTTGTGCACAGAATTCACAGCACAGCAGCAATTGGCTGCTTGTACTGTGGGCTTGTATCATAGAGGAGGTGGGCACTGTCCATACAAGGAAGTAGGCTGTATGGAGAATTACACTGTGTGCAGCACATGTGCGCGGTGGATCGCACACTGTTTCCCACGCATGCGCGGCCAGCGCTGGGGACTGTAAACTTGTCGTTCCTCTGGAGATGAGTGACTATAAACACCTAGTAACCTTATAACTTTATATTACATTATTTCTAAAACTCCCTACTATCACTATCTAAAAGGTGCTTGGCAATGTCTCCGACCGTACAACCCCTTTAGCTTTTTTACACGAGTATAAACCTGTGTAAGGTGTCATTTTTTATAGGACAAGCTGACCTTTTCATTGCTATCAAATTGCAGACTCTATGACCTTTTGACAACTTTTTATTCAAATTTTTTTGTGCAGTGAAATGGCCAAAAAAGTGCTGATTTGGACATTATGATATTTTTCTCAATTACATGGTTCACCACAGGGAATCATCATTTTTATATTTTCATAGATTGGTTTTAAAAGGTCATAGAAGGTTTTATTTATTTTTATTTCCTTCTAGGGAAAGGGGGTGATTTGAAATGGTAGGCTTTTTTCTACTATTCATTTTGAATTTTTATTAAAACTTTTTAATTTTAATGTTTATTTAGGCCATTAGGGCAGTGATGGTGAACCTTTTTGAGATTCAGAGCCCAAAATGTGACCCAAAGACCCCTAACTTTTCCCAAAGTGTCAACATGGCAAAAGGTGGGGCCCCTTGAACAGAAAGAATGGTGGTGGCCTGGAGCAAGTTCTCTAATAACTCCAAACCAACCCTGACCACATCTTCTTACTTTTCCTACAGTCCCTGGCTGCCAAAAAAGGGGTCACTTTAAAAGAAGATACCATGTCTGTCAAACTCTATGCCTGGGAGACAGCCTGTGTGCTCACAGGGAGGTCTCTAGTTGCCACCCTGGCACCCGTGCCACAGGTTTGCCACCACTGCCCTAGGGTAATTGAACCATAGGGGTTGTTATCACTAATACAATATCCTTCAATACTACAGTATTTCAGTATGTCAGAAATTTACTGGATCTGTATTAGGCCATGACTCCTATTACAGATTCTGCTATGAAAACCATGGTCGGGTAGGGTCTCAGCTGTCATAACAAATGATTGACATCATGCGAGGCACCATTAAAGGACATCTACCACCAGGATGAAGGATTGTAAACTAAGCACACTGACATACTGAATACAAAAAGGCTTTTAAAATTTTGCAAACAAGCCTGAAGTGCTCTGGGCTCCATTGGTATTAATGGAGCTTGGAACCCCTCAGGTTCATTTGCATAATTTTTTACATTTAATTTGCCTTTTTTTTCTTAAAAACCAGAGAATAAGAGGCTTAAAGAAGAGCATATCCTGTCAGGGGGGCACACACCAGTATGTCAGAGTGCTTGGTTTACATTCCTTCATCCTGGTGGTAGATGTCTTTTAAAATCCAAGATAGATTCATCTATCTTTAAACACTTTTAACAACTGCGATCAGTGTTAGCGGCAAACACCTCCATGTATGTAGAGATGTATGGACCAATCCAGACCTCTTACAAAATGACATGCACTTACAACCATTGTACTTACTTAAACCCCTAGCACACACATGTCATACAGAAGGTCGTTGGGCTGAATCTGGTTTACCATCAGATTTTATGTGGCCACATGGCCTGCTGCATATATAACCTGATTTAGTTTTTTGGATGGAGGACCACAACAGCCATGGCTGGACCTGTATTAGAGCTAGCTTATGAAGCTGACATGCTGTCCTTACATGTCATGGTTGGTTGGGTATAAAGCAACAAAAGAGAAATTAGGAACGATTGATAGGAGAGCGCTACCTTTGTAAAGTCTTAAGTACTATTGGTCCCTCCCTTTAAGGCAACCATTGTGGCCCTCAGTGTTATTGGCTTGACGTCTTTTACCTAGCAGATATTCAGCAGAGAATTCATATGTGTATTAATCCTTTAATATATTATAGGGACTAATACGAAAATACACCTGCACATTCAGGGCCGATTGTAGACTTTTTGCTGCCTGAGGTGAAAATTAAAATGACGTAGCCCCCCATAGCAGCCGGGACCACCTTCATGCAACTTTGTGGCAAAAACAAATGATTTTAAAAAAAAAAGCATTAAAATTGATATATACCACAATATTCAACTGCAACAATAGTTTAAACTCTGCTATATTTGGTTGTACAGATCTAGATCCAATTAAACTATTTGGCCACTAGTTGGCACATAAAAATAGAGAGAGCAGGGACAGCATTGTACATTTTTAAAGAGGACCTGTCCCCCGTAAAAATCCCTCTAGGAGCTGCTTAGCTGTACAGCGGTTCAGGGTATTCATGAGGGGGTGATCCGAGATGCTCCCCTCTCTTTTACTTCTCCCCGGACCGACCCCTCCCACATAGGCCGGCGGTGACTGCCAGGCCTCCTCAGACCATCCTCTCATGAATACACTAGACCGCTGTAAGCTTGGTCCGGTGTTCGGAGGGCTATGTACTGCAGTGTTTGCTAGCTTCATCGGGAGGTTGCGATAAAGCTAGCGATTTAACATTGTTACATCTGGGGTAGCGCTAGGAGCTGCTTACTTTAGTAAGCAGCTCCTCGAAGGTTTGTCCTCTTTAAGTTCCGGTTCTTGCTGCTTCCAAGGAGGAAGGACTGGTAAGTAGTATTATAACTGACTTATTTATGTTATGCATATTAATGTGTTTTTATTCTTTTTCAGGCTCCTGGACACTTCTGGATTATTTTACAAGAGGATTTTATAACATCTAATAAAATGCTAAATCAGGGGTGTGGGGGAGTTTTTATTTATTTTTATCACCATGAGGACTTGGTAATATTCACTATATTATAGACGGCGACCACTACTAAGGCTGGGGCTTAGTGCTTGCTTGAAAAGGCTAGCACCCAGGGGTGTCGGGAAAAGCGGGGTACCTGCAGGAACAGACCATCTACACTGATGGTCCAGCCCTGGGGCGGCAGCAGGCTGGTTTCGCTGGGCATGGAAGGGCCAATCAGATCGGCTCGTCCTGCCCTGGTACTGCTAGGCTGCTGCTGGTTGTATCTGGCTGGAGAAAGAACAATATGGGGGGGAAACATAAATTGGAAAAAAAATGTTTGGGATTCCCCTAGTTTTCCTTCTACCGGACCAGCACGCTGTGGCGCCCGCGGCTGTCACAATATAGTGAGCTGCAAGGTGAATGATTATTCACCTGGTGCCTCCCCTAAAATGGCTCGGACTGTCCGAGGACATCTGCCGCCCCGAGCACATTTCCTCTCCAAAAAAAGAAGACGTACTGCTGATATATTCCAATAATTCTTACCAGTGTCTGAAAGGTGTTTCCTGACATCACGCGAGCAGGAGGTGCAACACACGTACAACTAGAAGTAGCGCAAGTAACCAGCTCTCACTTTTATGTTCTGTGAATCCTCACTATGAATGTTCTGTTCAGAGGACAAAATGTGGAGTATCTTACTTTTAGCATGAAGATGTGTCTAAATAAGAAAGCCACATAGTGTTTTGTGTTGCTTCCATATCATTGGGAACATTTGTACATTAAAATGTAATTATCTTAGGGATTTTAATGGAACAGTTAGCAGCTTCTACAAATTAGATTTAAGCAGAATAATGTGCTGTAGATTACTGGGATGTAGGAGATGAGTTGATGCAACTACTTTGATGGCTTAGAAGGTAACCTTGATCTTCATGCTAGTCCCAGATTGGCTAAGATATATATAAAAATTTATATCAAGGTCAAAATATTTTCTTTCATCTAAACATCACAGGGAAAAAAGGCCAATTATCTCCTTTTATGGCCTTATGGGATTGTTTATGACTTGGACAAACACATTGTAAATTATTTTTGGTGGCTGCAGATGAAGGAGCAAGTCCGGTCCTGTATTTAGTGTGTGTGTTAGACCTACGTGTAGCTGGCAATTGGACTAGGATTTTTATTGTCTTATTGATGATGTTGTTATGGCTTAACAAGTATTCATCCTTTTTTGTTATTTTATTATACTACTTAGAAGCATTTGCTTAGATGCTTTATTTCTGTTCTGTATATAAGGATCTAGGGGCACCAAGGAGGTTATTTCCATTCTTGCTGTTTCACTGCATTTTGTTCTTTTTATCCCTTTTGTACCAAACATTTTACTCAATGGGGCTCATTTACTAAGGGCTGGCGCACGCGATCGGATTTCGGCTCATTGGCGCCAGGTTGCATGCGGCGGAAATTGGGGGGACGTGGGCGTCGGAAAACTCGACAGATTCGGAAGAAACGCGGTATTTTAAAAAAAATTGTGTCGCTTGACACGTGCTTACATACACCACGAAATAGAAGGTGAACTCCGACGGACCTGGTGGACACCGGGCGCACGACCTTAGTGAATCACCGGAAGACCCGAATCCTCGTCGGAGAACGTGCCGCTGGATCGCGATAGGACCGGGTAAGTAAATTACCCCCAATGTGTAAATGGTAGGCCTGGGTGACTAGGAAAGAAAAAAAATCAGGGGCTTGTGGTTCACAGAGAAGATGATACTTGCAGATGATATTTAGCTCTGTAAAGTAATAAACAGAGCCAACAGGGATTCCTTACAGTAAAAACACTGACATGAGAATTCATTTCCATTATTGAAAGTAAAAACATCATATTAACTATGAACTAAATTTTTCTTGATTGGATTCAGGAATTTATTCTGACTGCAAATTATAGTGTTGGGAAATAAGTTTTTCAGGCCAATTAGCATCTGTCAGATCACCACTGTAGGATTATGGGTTAAACTTGATGGACCTTCAACAATTTATTATAGAATCCTATCATTTACATAAAAGAAGGAAAATGTTATATTCTCTTACAGATCAAAATTGCTGGTGACTAGTGTTGACTGGGGTTCCTACACAACTTTGCAGGTTTGGGTGCCCTGGGTTTGCTCAACCTTCCCCTGCCTCCCCGCAGTTAATGCCTGTGATCGGTGCCGGTCAAGTCGCTAGCGGAATTTTGTGGACGATCGTCACACTCTGATGATAATACTCCCTGACATCATAAGGAGCAATGACTATTGTTAAAATCGTGGGACAAGTGGCACAAAAACTTGAATGCCAGCACCAATGTTGTGTTGTGTTACTGGGGGGGGACGACGACCAAGAAATGGTGAAAAAACGCATTTGCCCCGATTTCTTGTGGGCTTGGATTTTGCAGCTTTCACTGTGCGCCCCAAATGACATGTCTACTTTATTCTTTGGGTCGGTGCGATTACAGGGATACTAAATTTGTATAGGTTTTATAATGTTTTCATACATTCACAAAAATTAAAAATGTTTTTTTTTTAATTTTGCCATCTTCTGGCGCTAATAACTTTTTCATACTTTTGTATGTACAGAGCTGTGGCTGGTGTCATTTTTTGCAACATCTGATAAAGTTTTCAATGCTACCATTTTTAGGACTGTACGACCTTTTGATCACTTATTATTCATTTTTTAATATTTTTCAAAATGGTAAATTTGCCATTGCCATTTTCGACTTTGGAGTTACGGGGTTAAATGCAGTGAAAAACCGTTATTATATTTTGATAGATCGGGCATATTCGGATGCGGCGATACCTAATGTGTTTGTAATTTTCACTGTTAATTTATATTTATATCAGTTCTAGGGAAAGGGGGGTGATTTGAATTTTTAGTTTTCCTAGAGTACTTTAACCCTAGGTTGTCCAATTGATCCTACCATATACTGCCATACTACTGTATGGCAGAATATGGGGATTTTCTGTGCTAGCACCGATCGCGGGTGTTACTGGTAATCTTTGCTGTGATATGCAGCAAAGACTTATCGGCTATGGAGCGGGCTCAGCCTGTGAGCCATCTCCATTCACCCGCGGCCGACCCTGACGTGCTATTACGTCACGGGTCGTGAAATGGTTAACACCTGGTAGTTGTTACTAATTTGTCCTAGTTGTATAAATAACGGACTACAGGTCATACCTGACCTTGGTCTGTACAGCTATTTTTATGTGTACCAGAATTGGACCAGAAGGGAACTAATGGACTTAATCTGTAAGAACATGTCTAATTCTTGTCTTTCAAAATGTTGAAAAGCACCATTACCTCTTTCCACCATCGCCTCTTCCCCCTCTGAATCCTGTGTACTTTTAGTGGCATTAAGGAAAAGATGCACTGCCAAGATGGTGCTGCTGCAGGTGGCTGTCTGTGCATTAGCTCCGGCTTTTGACCCTCAGCCCCCACTCACCCTGCGGCACCCACTTGGTCTAACACTCCCCACTAAGCGGATGATCAGCAGCAGCGGCTCCATGTTGCATATCTGGTTGCAACAGAGCACCGGAACCGGGTCGTGGCAGCTAAGAGCACCAGTAGTGATCACAACCAGAGCCTTACTGCAAGTCAGGAGGACACTGCACCAAAGCTCCAGTGGCAGCCACAACCCGGCAGCTTAAGCGCCGGTACCTGGCAAAAGTGGAGCTACGGATTGTGTCTCTTCTGCCAAACCAATACCAGCAGCAGTACACCACTAGTTCACCACAACACTGTTTGCGCTGCACCGGTACTCCTCATGTCCCCTACACATGTGTGTCTAGTCTGCGTCTATGTGTTATTGTGACTGGTATATTTTTGTACAGTAACTGCTTCCCCATATGTAATGTGTTCATGTAACCTGTATTGTGCTGTATCGCAACGTCCTGTGACTATGTTTGTATGCAACCAATGAACTAGCAACATGTAAGAACGAGCCTCTCGTAGTATTCATGTATTTGTATCATTATAACTGTCTTCAACTGTAACAATCGCCAGAAAACTATGTACAAAATAATTTCCTACCCAGGGGATCAATAAAGTTGTATTGTATTGTATATTCATCCCAATCAATGTTTTTGGATTCTATCTGTTTATAAAAGGGTCTGACCGGTTTGCATTGTGAAATGTAGTAATTTTGTCAACAAAGACATTGCTGCAGAATGCACTTTTGTTGTTGCCAAAAATACCAGTATCTTCAAAGAAAAGGGGAAAACTGAAGTGTGAACTGACACTTAAAGCGCCTAATATTTAGTGATGTCTCAGAAGAATAGCAGTGAAAGACTCTACATTGCCATTCTTTACAAGACATGAAAAATTAATTTCACCCTTCATTACCCTGACGACTTGTGTAGTCCTCAATTTAATTTGTAAAATGTTGGCACACAAATTACTACGTTCTGTTAAATCAAATGCTGTAAATGCGGAACTGGAAACACTTCCTGACAATGTTTGTCACGGGTTAAACACACATTATAACACAGCACATGTGCTTGTCACTATCATGAGATTCCATATTCCATATCCCATTAGATTGTTGACTATTAAATCCTTATAAAGTGTCATAAATCATTTTATTACATTTTTGTATAGAGAAAATATAGGAAGTATCATTAACATTAATTGTTAATAAATTAAACCTTACATTTCTGTAACCTTCAGATCATACAAACAAAAGAGCCTGTGCACTTCTAACAGAAAAGAGTGCTGACATAATTCTGGATGTATTTAAAATAGAAAATAAAGAGCTTGATAATGCGACAGACACTAATAACTAATTCAGATCCTGAGCTTTTCGTAGATAGCTCCACGTACTACCTTGATGGGAAACTATACATTGGATAGGCTGTGAATACCTTGGAAGAAGTTGTAAAACAAGATTCTCTCCCACATGTATTGTACATCTGCTTGAAGGAAAGGGTTAAAGGAAATCTACCACCAGGATGAAGGATTGTAAACCAAGCACACTGACATACTGGTGTGTTCCCCCTCTGGCAGAAGCTGCTCATTTTGTAGCTTTGTATGCCTTTGTTTTTAAGAAAAAGAGGTTTTAAAAACTATGCAGATGGGCCTTCGGGGCTCCAAGCTCCATTGACATTGATAGTGTCTGGAGCCCCTGAGGCCCATTTGCATAATTAGTGAAACATTTGTATTGCAAAAACAAGGTCCGAAGAAGCGAAAAGAAACGCAGAACCTGCCAGAGAGGGCGCTCACCAGTATGTCAGTGTGCTTGGTTTACAATTCTTTATCCTGGTGGTAGATGTCCTTTAAAGGGAACCTGTCATCAGCATTTAACCTAATAAACCTCTACCAAAATATTCACAAGGAGCGTAACACCATTTAGTTTTTGTTTCTTTCATGATCCAGTGTGGTAACATCATCCAGAAAATCAACTTTGAAATGAGCTGTAAATTAGTTGTAGATAGTCAAGGAGAAGGAGAGTTCAACACTTAGGTCAAGGCAAGGAGCTCTGAACGCCTCCTCCTCTGTGATTGACATCATAGAGATACGGTTAGTGATGACTCTGGATGCAGGACCATCAATTACAGCGGAGGGGGCTTTCTGAGGAAGAGAGAGCTTAAAGGGCACCTACCACCACAAATCTACCTATAAAGGTAGATCGGGTGGTAGGTGAATCAATGGGACGTGAGGATAGCCCTTTTAAGGGCTAATCCTCACGTCCCCGCACTGTTTTATAAACTTTTATAAACTTTTATTACTTTATAAACTTTTATCACTGCTCTGAAGCCGGGGCTGCGCAGGCGCGGGCCTGCTGTTCTGCGCATGCGCAGACGGCAGGATCGGCGGACGAGGGCGCGCAGCTACGAGCAGCTGCGCGCCGAACATGGTGAGTAGGAGGGGTAATGTGGCTACCGGGGCGTGGAGTAGCCGCCTCGTGTAACCTCAGATGCGGCTACTCCACGCCCCGGTAGCCGCATAAGTAAATTAACATATATAAGTAATAAAAGTTTATAAAACAGTGCGGGGACGTGAGGATTAGCCCTTAAAAGGGCTATCCTCACGTCCCATTGATTCACCTACCACCCGATCTACCTTTATAGGTAGATTTGTGGTGGTAGGTTTCCTTTAAAGGGGTTATCCGGGTTTAAACATTTTTTTATGGCCGGGCTGGGGAGGGCTATTTAAACATAATAAAGATGTACTTACCTCCTCCGGTGATGCCGATGTCCCGTGCCGCGGCCCGTCTTCTCCGTGCGCCGGTTTCATTACACTGGCGCACAGAGAGTTTCCGGCCGGCCGGATGCTCCCATGCGCACCATCTCCCAGCGCTTACAACGCTGAGAGATAGGGACGGATGGGAAGAGCCGTCCACAACGCGGACCGGAAGCTCCCTGTGCGCGGCTTCCGTGCCCCACGGATCGAAGTGACTGCGGCGCGGGACATCGGCGGCGCCGGAGGAGGTAAGTCCATGTTTATTATGTTTAACTATCCCTCCCCAGCCCGGCCATAAAAAGATTTTTAAACCCGGATAACCCCTTTAACTTCAGTGTTAAAAGTTCTGCCTCTTTGCCTTTATACAACCAATTTCCATCTTACTTCAAAGTGGATTTTCTGGATGATGCCACCACCCTGGGTCATTAAACAACATGATCTTGAAAGTATGCCAGCTGCTTGACAACATACTTGTGGTGGTTGATTTAGGTAAATTTTTGCTGACAAGTTCCCTTTAAAGTTTGCAACGTAATCATTATTGTATCCTTCCCTACAACCTGAGTTGCCCATTGGTTGGAAACCTAGACTACCTTGCAATGAGCTCCTGCTGAAGTTTATTTAAGGGAGTTCCTTGCAAGGCTCTGGGTCCAGAACTCTATCTGATTTACAAAAAAAACACACCATCAGTGGTCAATAGAGCCCATATCTGGACATTTCTAAAACTTCAGTTTTAACACTTTATTAAGACTAATATGAACGTGCTAAACCAAAAATAAAACTATAAGACGCCTCACTATTTTTTTGAATATCATTATTCCTATAAGGTGATAATCCAAGGAATAACCATTGTACACCTATATTCTGATACAGGACTTCACTGATAATGACACTAAGGTCTGTGGCTAATAAATGTTAGTATATTAACACATTTGAAATCTGTACATGGTCGGGTTGTTATTGGCTGCCATATACTACATGCTCAATAGCGTTTTATTAATTCATACACTTCATACACTTGTTCTAGTCTGTTTTCTGCTCAGACTACTATGTAAGCTACTATGTATCAAATATTCAATGACACTTATTAAAACACTTAGATCTATAACAGTTCAATATTCACTACAATTGTTCTTTTTTTTAGTTTATTTGTTATTCAATATTTTGAAAGAGTCACTAAATTTCCAGTGCTCAGTAGGTGTACCCTGTCTATGGTAAGTTTCGCACATTGCTGTAATATCAATCCTAATCAATGTCTAGATCAAGGATAATATACTCTAGGCAAAGTCTGCTATTAAAACAAACACTAAATTAGCCCCCGAAATGTTTTGCCAGTCACCTGGCTTCATCATTAAAGGGGTTTTCCCATGAAGGAAAATTCTCAAATTTCAATCCCCTAGTGATGTTAACAAAATAAAGAATATTTTTAACCCTTTACTTCACAATTTTACTCAGTTTTATTGATGTTTTATCTCTTATCACTCAGTGATGGTCAGTGTATGATTCCAGAGTGTGGGCGCGGTCTCTAAGCAGACACTTCATGATCCATCTAGTTCGGCGAGCTGAAAATGTGATTAGATTATCAGGGTACAGGTTTATATACACTTTTATTTACATTCTGAACATTGTACTAGTATCTGACACATAAAAAGAGAGCGATCAGAGATGATGAGATCCATGAGATGCACATTGCACGCATTTACACAGCTCTGCTACATCTCAGCTATTCCACAACACACAAGATCTACTGTGCCTCCCTTGATAAAGAACTTATCTGTCTGTAGCTTTACACACCTCATGCTGCTGCTGGCAGGAAGTCAGTGTCTGGTTATCAGTAGAGTGCAGGGAGCAGAGAGAGAGAAACTCAACTTCACGGCTGTCACACAGAAATCCATGATGGCTACCCCGACCCTAAGTCAGAAGTTATAGGGTCGTGTCTAGGGGCAACCGACCTTGTGTACACCAGGACTGATAGAGACAGGTTGGACTTATATCTGTAAAATGCTGTATTTTTGTTAAAAACATTGAATTAGATAATGTGTTATTTTGTTATCCGGAGTATATTTCAGAAACTTGTCTTTGTGGGAATACCCCTTTAAAAGGTTGCATGACCAATACGCTAGTGGCATAAATGCCTATTTTTAGCGTATTGGTAGATACTTCAATAGAAAGTATATAAGAGACAAACATTATCTACATTACCTTAGGATCCTAAATTAGCTGATCGAAGGCGCTGTCATCTGATGCCTCCACTATAGTCAGCTGATATATTAGAATGTATAACTATAACTTAATTATAATTATTATAATTATATAACAATGTACTGTTACAATTAAAATTTTTAGTTCAGATAATTGTCAAACTTATCATAGTTGTGTTAATTTTAGTTATTTATGGCAAGATAAATGACAGTAAATAAATGAGGGCTTTGGCAGATGGACATGTAGAAGGAAATCTAATATATAAAGCTGAGTGTCTGTGTATGTAAGTCCACTCAAGGAATCTGCACCGTCGAGTTTACAGTCACCAAATTCTACACAGCTGCTCCCTGTGAATCAGGGAACATCATAGACTAGGTTTTCAATCTGCGTTTTCCAAAATACACTTATTAGCCACCATATACAGAAGCCATTGTCTGCTGGCTGCTGTGGCAGTTAGCAACCAATCACGGCTCAGCTTTTATTTTGCCACAGGTCATTAATATGGAGAGACAGACAGAGAGAGACAGACAGAGACAGACATAGAGACAGACATAGAGCGACACAGACAGTGAGACAGAGAGACAGACAGAGAGAGACAGACAGAGAGATACAGACAGAGACAGACAGAGAGACAGACATAGAGCGACACAGACAGAGAGACAGACAGAGAGATACAGACAGACAGAGACAGACAGGCAGAGAAACACAGGCAGAGACAGACAGAGAGCGACAAAGACAGACAGAGAGAGATACAGAGAGACAGACAGAGGCAGATTATACACACTGAAATGACGCCACTTGTTCAATAAAGTTCACCTTTTATTTTAAAATTGGAACCATGGAGTGCTGCCCGCTTTCTACTTTATTTATCTACAAGAGGATCAAGCCAGGACCTTTGGGGGCGCTGCACCCCTCCTTATTAAGGAGGACTTTACTTGTTATTTACTATTCTAGGCAATGCTGGGGGCTAAAACTAGTATATTATAAAAAAAACAACAAAAGTGAAACCTTTATTAAGGCCTATGGGACTGAGAGTCTTAAGATAGTGAATCCGTCTAATTTCCAACTGTTGTGATTTCTGATTAATGTCACCTTTCACCTTTGCCCTAACTGCCCAAAATTTTAGGACATTGCCGTCCCTATTGTGATGTAGCCTTATGTGGCGGGGTATTGGGGTGTCTTTATTTGTGATCATTGGCATGTCCAGAAATTCTACAATGTAATTGAATATTTTTCCCCATGTAGATTTTTGAACAACTGCATTGAGCTACGCACACAACACCTTCACTCGTACAATTAAAGAAATTTAAAATAAAAAACTCTTAACCATTATATGGATTCATGAACAATTTTTTTTACAGGGATTAAAAATTTGCTAAAGGAACGTGTGCCACCTGGATATGAGCCATTAATTGTCAATTGAGCCAATTTTAACCATGTTTTGTTGATAGTGTCCAAAGATGTAAAATGGCTATGAACCAAATTGTTCTTCAAATTCTTCTCTCTCTTCGAAAGGTAATTAAAGGATTGTCTGTCAATTTTTTTGGTTAAATCTGATGTAAGGATTGGCCAACATCTACTCAAAATCCTATGGGTGTTATCTGCATATGCATCATATGTTCCTATGCATCTGATTTTTTGTTCTGTTTGTTGTTGTAGTGTCTCATGTAAGAGATCCTTTATTCCTGTGCTCTCTGCATGTGTATATGCCCTATATAGGCATTTTTTCGGTTAACCCTGATCCCTGAATCTCTGATATAAGAGGTTGTATTACAATTGAAATTGTTTCTCATCCAAGCAATTTCTGCAGGTTTGAATATATTGTCCAACGGGAATACCACATTTAAAGGGGTATTCCTTTCCAACTGCTCGTTAACACTTAATTTCTAATCAGCCAATCACATGGCGGCAACTCACTGCATTTAGACATGTAGACAAGGTCAAGACAATCTCCTGCAGTTCAAACCGAGCATCAGTATGGGGAAGAAAGGTGATTTGAGTGCCTTTGAACGTGGCATGGTTGTTGGTGCCAGAAGGGCTGGTCTGAGTATTTCAGAAACTGCTGATCTACTGGGATTTTCACGCACAACCATCTCTAGGGTTTACAGAGAATGGTCCGAAAAAGAAAAAACATCCAGTGAGCGGCAGTTCTGTGGGCGGAAATGCCTTGTTGATGCCAGAGGTCAGAGGAGAATGGGCAGACTGGTTCGAGCTGATAGAAAGGCAACAGTGACTCAAATCGCCACCCGTTACAACCAAGGTAGGCAGAAGAGCATCTCTGAACGCACAGTACGTCGAACTTTGTGGCAGATGGGCTAAAGCAGCAGAAGACCACACCGGGTGCCACTCCTTTCAGCTAAGAACAGGAAACTGAGGCTACAATTTGCACAAGCTCATCAAAATTGGACAGTAGAAGATTGGAAAAACGTTGCCTGGTCTGATGAGTCTCGATTTCTGCTGCGACATTCGGATGGTAGGGTCAGAATTTGCCATCAACAACATGAAAGCATGGATCCATCCTGCCTTGTATCAACGGTTCAGGCTGGTGGTGGTGGTGTCATGGTGTGGGGAATATTTTCTTGGCACTCTTTGGGCCCCTTGGTACCAATTGAGCATTGTTGCAACGCCACAGCCTACCTGAGTATTGTTGCTGACCATGTCCATCCCTTTATGACCACAATGTACCCAACATCTGATGGCTACTTTCAGCAGGATAATGCGCCATGTCATAAAGCTGGAATCATCTCAGACTGGTTTCTTGAACATGACAATGAGTTCACTGTACTCACATGGCCTCCACAGTCACCAGATCTCAATCCAATAGAGCATCTTTGGGATGTGGTGGAACTGGAGATTCGCATCATGGATGTGCAGCCGACAAATCTGCGGCAACTGTGTGATGCCATCATGTCAATATGGACCAAAATCTCTGAGGAATGCTTCCAGCACCTTGTTGAATCTATGCCACGAAGAATTGAGGCAGTTCTGAAGGCAAAAGGGGGTCCAACCCGTTACTAGCATTGTGTACCTAATAAAGTGGCCGGTGAGTGTATGTTATATACATAGTATGCTGGGCAATGTGCAGTACAATATAGATATAATGGTGCGCATCCTCCATTCTTTATTGTGCCAGGTCGGATGATGGGGCCCCCTGACACTGCTGGCCCCATAGCGGCTGCTACGGCTGCTACCGCTGTAGTTACAGGCCTGGGTGTAGGCACTGTATACATTTGTGTTTTCAATTCAGACATAGGTACTGTATAGATTTTAATAATTTCTGGAGGCACAGTAAATAGTATAGTAAATATCTCTGGTGGGAAGTGGTACTTCTAACTTTTTTGTGGTCCAGCCAGTAGAGGAAATGATTTAGCAATTGCCCTGCCACCATCTCACAAAAAATAGCTTGCAAGATGCCACTCACCCAAATTAATATAATACAGTATATTAGTCACTGTTAACTTTATATTGATATATACTATATCATGTCTGGGATTACTGATATTACTGCATATCCATCTATCTGGTCTATGTTCTCTAGCTTTATAAAAACCTGAAACTCAGACAACAAGGGCATTTTCCCACTATATGCATTCTGCTCATGTACTAAGACCAAGCAAACTATTCTGAAGAGCAGAAAGAAAAACATTTTTCTACGGCGCCTACCTGCCATAAATTGCCTCCCATTTATGCAGACAAATTTTCTTCCTTTTCAAGAGGACAGAGACTGTGTAAGGAAAATTATGTTATTTTCATATAGAAAGATCTGGTAATATCAGAATCCTGGTACTAAAATGAATTTGTTTTCTGTATAATTATTAATCGTACTGGATATGTGTTTTATGTATATTTAAACAGCTTAGCAAATTGTTGATTTTGAGAGGCTTCTTGTAATTGCCTCAAATAAAAATACCTACCTCATAGTCTCGGGTAAGAATAATGTGGTAATCTGAACAGGTAGAGGATGGGCTCCATAGCAGAATCTGAATGGGCCCTATTCCCCTTGAGTATGGTATATGCCACTGTACATAAATGTATTACATGTGTACCTGCTACGTCGCTGTCCTACTAATCCCCCTTATACTTGTACATGTTGCTAAAAAATCTTAAAATGGAGTGAAGTTTTCCATCCACAAAATAATACCCAGCCTTTCTGCAGTATAGATTATCAGTATGAGATGGATGGAGAGGTGATGGCACCTCTGCCGGTCAGGTGAGAACAGGACTGGCAGCTGCTTCACTACACACAGGGCACATAAGACCGGAGCCTGTAGTAGCGCTAAGCCTCCATTATACTATGGGCAGCTTCAGTCTATCCCAGCGTCACATCACACCCGCCTCATAATGATTACCTATCCTACTGAAATATCTAAGATTCTGTAGCTGAAAACCCCTTTAAACAAGCTTCCAAACTTATCCTAAAGTTTCACAGCAACGTGATACATTTATATATGTTATTTTTTATGTGTTTTTCACATTTATACAGACACATTTATATGCTCTAATACACACTTGCATATACTCATATAAACATACATTTATGCACTCATACAACACACATTGGGGCTTATTTACTAAGGGCCCCACCGACTGCACATTTGTTGGACATCCCGACGATTTCCATTTTGCACTGATGGGACACGGATTTAAAAGGGGTTTTTGGTGCACGCAATCAGATTTTGTAGACACAAATCGGGGTGGGCCGTCGGACGATCCGACAGATTCGGACAAACCGTGGGATTTAACTTCAAAATTGTGTCGCAAGCCAAGCACTTACATCCACCGGGAAGAAGATGGTGAACTCTGGCAGACCTGGTTGGGGAGCGACATGCGTGGTATTGGGTACACAATGGGGCAGATTTATCAAGCAGTCTGAAAGTCAGAATATTTCCAGTTGCCCATGGCAACCAATCACAGCTCAGCTTTCATTTCACCAGTGCTCATGAATATTTTAAAGGGGAGCTGTGATTGGTTGCCATGGGCAATTGGAAATATTCTGACTTTCAGACTGCTTGATAAATCTGCCCCAATGAGTGAATTGCGTCAGAGTGCATTCCGGACGGACAATCCACTTTCGGGAACTCCGAGGGATGGCTTATATACATGCATATGCTCATATAGACAAGCTCGTATACACTGTTATACATATGTATACACTAATATACAAATATCATATATATATATATATATATATATATATATATATATATATATACACACCCACGTTACACTGTTATACACATGTATACACTTTTATACACACATTATACTGTTATACACTTATATACACACATTATACACTCATATATCAACACTATTGCAGCTGTGTCTTCTGCTGTTGGACTGAGAAGGCACTGAATTTCTTGGTGCTTTTCAGTTGCCAGTCTGAACTACGCTCTACGTACTGCTGTCTGCTTGTCCTCTATTTAGGGGGGGACCCAATAAGTAGGAAGGGACAAGTTGCAGGGCTCAGTGCTAGGGCTCACTGTCTGTGTTTATGTCCAACCTTTGAGACCACGTATTGACTATTGTGAGCTCAATAACATAACTGTAAAAACCCAATACCCTCTCCCGTTGATCCCTCGACTTGTTCAATCGGATAATGGGAGACTGTTGGTTCTCCAAGATTGATCTCCCTGGGGCCTACAATATGATTTGGATCAGGGAGGGAGATGAATGGAAGACTGCGTTTAATACTCCTGAGGGACATTTTGAATATCTTGTGATGCCATTTGGTTTGTGCAATGCTCCTGCTCTATTCCAACACTTTGTTAATGATATGTTCCGGGATTTATTGGGTCAGTATGTTGTCGTTGTTTATTTGGATGATATCCTTATTTTTTCTCCTGCTTGGGCCAGGCACATTCAACATGTTAGAAACGTATTAGCTAGGCTCTGTTTGAATCAATTATTTGATAAACTGTCTGAGTGTCAGTTTGGAGTCCAAAAAATATCCTTCCTGGGTTACATCATCACTCCGGAGTCCTTTTCTAGGGATCCAATCAGGGACACCGCTATTGAAAACTTCGAATGTCCCTCTAATTTGAAAGCCCTACAATGATTTTTTCTAACTATTTTTCCATGGTCCTGACTCCCTTACCAACCTATACCATGTGGCTTTTTTCTCAAGGAAGTTTTCCTCCCAATTATGATGTGGTAAACCGAGAACTCCTGGCCATAAAATGGGTGTTCGATGAATGGAGACACTTCCTAGAAGGGGCCAAACACCAAATTACAGTAATTACTGACAATAAGAATCTGCTGAATCTGGATAATGCTAAGATATTATTTCCTAGGCAGGCTCGATGAGCTTTGTTTTTAACTTGTTTTGATTTTGTTATTACTTATCATCCTGGCACTAAAAAGTTTAAGGCTGATGTCCTGCCCTGCTGATGCAGTTTTTCCAGCAATGGCCGAGAGGTGGCTTCTGAGAAAATCTTCCCCCTCGGTGTTGTTGTTGTTGTCATTCATCAGGATTTTGTCACATCTATCTCTAGTGCTCAGGGTTCAGCTCCTGAAAACGTTCCTGATGGAAAATTATTTGTTCCACCTAATCTTCGTCTTTGTGTAACTTGAAGAAATACATTTGCTCAGTGCTCAGTGCTTGCAGGAATTGCATTGCTGGAACCAAGTATCTACTGTCTAGGTCCTATTGGTGGCCTTACTGGTCACGTGATGTTCAAAGATTTGTTACTGCTTGCATAGTGTGTGCTAGGTCAAAGGTTCCTCGATGCTCACCAGAGGGTCTCCTCCATCCCTGGTAATATACTCATCTAGTAAAGACACTGACCCGCAAAACCATTCTGTTGAATCGACATGCCAACAACTGAGCTTTGTATGGGCCCCGACACTCTTGAATCTGGTTAAAGCCCAGGACAGAAAACGTCTACAGGCTAACAAAAGATGGTCCTCTGGTCCTGACTGAGAAGGTTTTTTATCTACCAAGAACCTGCACCTGGTTCCATCTGGGAAATTTGCCCATAGCAATGATAGTCCATATGTGATAACTGTGATTATCAATCCTGTGTCCTTTAGATTGCAGTTACCTCCTACCCTTCGTATCCATAATGCATCATCATTTATTCTCACAGGGTACAGAAATCTGTTCAGTACTTGGTGCATTGTAAGGGATAAGGCCCTTTGTAGCGTACATTGGTCTCTGGCAAAGACCTTCATGCCCCGCATCTCCTCAGGATCTATCATCACCAAAACCCTTCCAAACCTGGTGGCCCTAACTAGGGTCCAGTGGCACCTTGCAAGAAAAGAGGGGTACTATTACAGCCATCTCACATCTTCTGCTGAATTTCTCTGGGCTTTTCAGTCTGAACTACGCTCTACTGCTGGACAGCTGGAAAGCTGCCGCCTCTTCTCTGGACCAGTTATGGTTAAGGCTTGCACACTTTCAGAGTTCTGCCTCTCTTTCACCTGGGGAACTCTGATTTAAGGTCAGTGTGCAGCCATTTTCCTTGCTGGTCAAACTATTAGTGTACCCTGCTATGTAATACTCTGGTATCGAAAGGGGAATGATGCCCAATTATTAGCCTCCCTTTAGGGGGGACCCAATAAGTAGAAAGGGACAGATTGTGGAGCACATGCTAGGGATCACTGTCTGCGTTTGTGTCCAGCCATAAAACACACATAATACACTGATATACAAATGTATACACTCATAGGCAAGGAAAAATACACGTCACTCTATATGGTATATATTAGGTGCTCGGACAGGATACCATCCTATCAGCAATCATTTAAGAAAAATCTGCCACTCTGTTTAATATATTTAATCAATGTAGAGTTTTATTTCTTTTACTAGCAATTTAGTGTAACATTTCGATCCACAATGGATATTCCTAAAATACTAATACTAAGAATACAATAAATGACTATTATCAATATGCAAGGATCACTTCAACATGTTGAAGGATACAATATATATTGGCAATATCTTGTATAACAATGTATACTTTTCTGTACAATTTTATTCATCCATGCATGTCATGGGCATAGTACAGTGTAGTAATAAAAGGGTAAAGAAATAATGATTTAAAAAAGCATTATTGGGGCAGATTTACTTACCCGGCCCATTCGCGATCCAGCGGCGCGTACTCTGAACAGGATTCGGGTCCGGACGGGATTTATGAAGGTAGTTCCTCCGCCGTCCACCAGGTGGCGCTGCTGCGCTGAAAATCAACTGAACGCGCCGGAATACACCAAGCTGGACCAGGTGAAGGTAAGCGCGTCCCAAGCGACACAATTTCGGTTTTTAAATGCGGTGTTTTTTCCGAATACGTCAGGTTTTCGTTCGGCCACGCCCCCCCGATTTCTGTTGCGTGCATGCCAGCGCCGATGCGCCACAATCCGATCGTGTGCGCCAAAATCCCGGGGCAATTCAGGTACAATCGGCGCAAATCTAAAATATTCGGGTAACACGTCGGGCAAACGCGAATCGGGCCCTTAGTAAATGACCCCCATTATGTCTGATTGAAAATTCCCTTTAAAAAAAGTATTCAATCTGCTCAGCTCCTCCTGCTTAATAACATGTGACCTACAGATTGCACATAGTGTTCTATCTGCTCAGTACCTTCAGTTCTACAACATGAGGCCTGCAGATAGGACAGTATGTACAATCTGCTCAGCTCCTTCAGTTCTATAACATGAGCCCTGCAGATAGGATAGAATTTACAATCTGCTCAGCTCCACCTGCTCTATAACATGCTGCCTACATATATAGCTATAGATGTAGATGTATGTGTATGTATGTGGCCTTTTGCATTATATATCTAGGTCATTAGCCTCAGGTGACTGAGGTTCTGGGGTACAGAGGTACAAACCTCAGCTGATCCCATATTCTTTCAATGTCACCCCATAGAAGGTGATGAATTGTTGTCCATTAAGATAAAATTAGGTATTGTTCTTGCAGAGGCAAAGAGACAGGATTAATAATATTATTCAAGCAGTATGAGCTTGTCACAATTTACCATTTCACAAGTTATAAATATTCATAAAATAGGGGTAAATTGGATCACCCAAAGTTTTCTTCTGCTTCCATACTCCATGCATGCAGCAATCTGGAGCCAACATATCAACAGCGACAATCAAACATGGAAGCCCGGCACATTCAGGACACTTCTGAAGGTATTGAAGGTGTACAGTCTGGTAGTAGTGCAGATGCAATAAAAAGATGTATGTGTTTCAAAGCCTGAGCATCTTGATCGTGATCTCTTATCTAGACATGTATGATTCACAAGTGCAGGCCAGTTCTGTATTGAATAGTTCTCTATTGACCTGCCCGCATTGTAACAACCCCAAAGGTGACAACTGTGGCTGATGCACAGAGCTCTCCTTGACGTCTCCAACATTTGTGCAGCATGAATCAGCCTTCTTCAGAGAACAGCACTGAGGCCCAATGGTCCCTTGTACCCTGCATAGATGTTTCCTGGCTCACGGAAGATGACGATGCCTGTGCATGTTGGTGCAGGCAAGTAGTCCGGCGTGCAAACCATGCTAAAGAAAACAGTTCTGATAGGCTGAATTTCTGGAGTTCTGCTTTTGAACATGGGGGGTGGTGTCGGACCCCTTGAGGAGATCTGCACCCGAACTTTTTTCTGTACACGGTGCCACTCTACACACTTTTTTTGGATTGTTCTGATTGGCCTGATGTTACTCTTGATGCTAGTCGCCTCTCCTTGAATGTGCCTGAAGTTGTTTGACATTCAACATCTGGTTCCGCAGGACATTGTTCATAACAAAGTGGTCATTATTGAGGAGATTTGACTGCTATGTCTTTCTGTAACTCTCCCATTATCTATGTGTCTTTAAGTGTCCACTTCCATCTGAAAACATCTTGCTTCAAGCCTCACAATGGTGCGGTCAATTTTTCGCTATTGTCTTCGTCTCACTATAGTTCAAAATGGGAACTGCATGATGAGGAGGCCTGTTTAACTACCAATTCTGTTTGAACCAGGAAATGTATTAGGAAATGGAACAAACAGCTGTAGAGCATAGTGGTATATTGGTGTTAAATAAATATAGTCGAGTAATAGAAACCCCAATTATTGAGACAATGTCAAAGAATTTAGTTTTTCAACCTATTACCTATCCACCGGCTGGCAAGTCTTTGATTAATGGAAGTTTGAGCACTGGAAACCTCACTGGTTAGGATAGGAACGATAAAATTCGAACGATAAAATATACTTTTAACTAAAATGTAGTTAAGATAGATAGATAGACATATGCATATGGTTGCCCTTAGGAGCATAGACATCTTAAAGGGATTTAAAAAATAAAAATTACCCCCAAATCGAGCATTCACCAGCTCTGCAGCTCCCATACCTGTGCTCCTATGCTCCTCTATCAGCCATTATTAGTGGCATGTACATGTAGTCACTGTGAGGAATCACAGAACTATTGGCACGGGAGTACTATAGCATATAAAATGTGATGATGAACAGTTTTTTTTCCCAAAAAGGTTGGAAAACCTGCAAAAAGTGTTTCACTTGAACAAAACCTAACCTATAGCCACGACATATGGGATAAATGTCTAATCACCCTGGCTTTGACTGATGGGACCCCTGGGGATCATAAAAACAAGGGTCATTGAGTCTCCTGTGGGTGGAAGCATGAATACATGACCACCATTCAATTCACTTTATTGGTTCTAAGTGTATAGTACTGGTCATTGAATGTATTGAGTGGTGTCCATACATGTGCATTACTGATCCATTCACAAAGATAATGTAAGAATCCTGGATTTCAAGATTTCAAGGAGTCCCAGCAGTCAGTAAGGAGACAGTTATTACCATTTTATGCTTTGTGAAAAAATGTTTTTCATGGGAAAACCCCTTTAAACACTGCCCCTATTTTAGTTACCTATGCGGTATGTGCCCTATTATTTCAGCTTTACTAATATGAAACCTATAAGATGATATCTGAATTCTGAATTTTACATTTTACATTGTCTTATTGTCTGCGATTTGATATAGAAATGGAAAATGTTAAGGTTTATAGGAAACCTTCTGCGTCATAGAGGGAAAGTTCTATGACTCGTCTAAGGAGTTGACGCTAGTCATAGTGATCCATTGGCTTGTATTAGTCAGTCCCACCCCAGATAACACACAGAGGTTACCCAGGAGGTGCCTTCTATTCTATTTTCTTCTCTTCGTACATTGTTATTCAAGCAAAACGGATAACCCCATATGCCTGCATTCACTCCACCCCCACAGCTGCTCCAGGCTGCTTCCCACTATGAGCTGGGATTGCCCACTCCACTCCCAGCGTTTCAATTATTGATTACACACAAATCTTCCCTCCCTGTTCGTTTCATCTGTACGCCTTTACCTCTCCTCTTATTCAGAACAATGTGTGTATGTGTGTGAGAGACTTTGTTCTTTCTTTCTACTTCTTATTCAGCACTGCAGCAGAATAGAGCTGCAGAGTAAGATCCACCCAATGTGCTAGTCTTCCCTATTTGGTGGCCCGTTCAGCACTGAGAAGCGGACAGCTCCCTGCACACTGCTGACCATAAGCGGATAGGAGCAGGTGGACGAGGTAAGAAGGGGGCACATACTTTCACAGCAGCCCATCACTCCGCATGTAGACGCTTACTCTTCCTGGGATATTGGATTTGCATGAGCTTCGTAACTTTTTGTGCATTTAGAAAAATGTGCCGGAACTTGCTTGCATTATGTAGGGAAGGCATTTGACTTAAGAAATGTTGTCTTTTCTTTAGTTTATGACAAATATAACTTCTAGCGAAACCTCTTTGAGGCAACCACTGACAATTGCATTGAGCAGTGGACTTCTAAGGAGGGGGTCTCTTCAAAGAATGCAGGACATATAGTGTAATTGAATGTCTAGTCTGGATAAGGCGGTGGTCTTCTCAGAGGGGTGGTCTTTTACTGTATGTCTTAAAGGAGTTGTACAAGGTTTATACAATAAACGTATCTACTATCAATATGTTATATCGTTGGTTAATATTGTTATGTATTGTATGTTAATATTTCCAGAGCTCTTCAGAGCTGGATAAAATATTCAGACATAATTCTGGATACAGTATAAAGAATATTATAGTCATTTGCTGCTCCTCACATCTAGTCTAGATAAGGTGGTGGTCTTCTCAGAGGGGTGGTCTTTTACTGTATGTCTTAAAGGAGTTGTACAAGGCGTGTACAATGAACTGATCTACTATCATTATATTATAGTGTTGGATAATATTATTGTATGTTATGACTTTATTCTGGAAATAGTATAAAGAATATTATAGTCATTTGCTGCTCCTTACAGGAAACAATGGGTTGCATTAAACTGCAGAGCTGATGAGATATAACACAGACTTGGTGTTTCTGTAATGCATTTATTAGTCCAGAGACTAGATATACTACTAGTCGTGTATTAGGAAAGGATGAGGAGTCTGATTTATGCAGGGAAGTGTTGCACGCTGACGGCAAATGTTGCAGCAGGAAACTTATTGCAGTCTTGTACTTGGCTCAAAGTGCAGGAAGCATGCTGCAGAACTAGCGTGCCTTCACTCTTCACTGCCTCGGCTGCCTGCAGAGCTCTGTTCTCAAGGTCCCTCTGGTAGAAAAGGGGTTAAACCAGACCTGCTGGTTCTGCAGAGTCTGAGTCATCCACAGGAGCTGTCATTTGTCAAACAACTGCACAGTGAGCCAAATGCAGAGTGTCAGGGCAAACAAAATCTCATTACCAGAATCAGTGTGCGTCAAAGGGTGCGCGGTGATTGATAGTGGTCGCTCTTCCTTCAAGTGGTAATAAAACATGGACCAGCTAGGATAAAGCACCGGTAACAATAAACTGGGTTTGGACATACATAGGATAATCTGCAGTCAACTGCAGTGCAGAGTCGGGGTATAACCAGGGACATGGATAGTAGGGAGGAGGGATATCCCGCATGTAACCAGCCGCTGACTACAGCAGTCATGTCTACAGGAAGACAAAGTTGACCATAAATTTTAGCTGCTATCATTCAACTTGTAACTCCTCTAATTCTCTGTTGGTAACAAAGCATAGTTCTTTTGCTATGTATATATATATATATATATATATATATATATATATATATATATATTGTATGAGGTTACCCCAGATGTCAAAAAAGAGGGTGGGTCAACATGCAATAGGTCAAACCCACATGTCAGTCCCATTATATAATGAATTACGAGCATGTAGACTCCCATTTCCAGATTCCCATTTCCGAGGTGGGCCCTTTCACCGTAAAAATTGAATTATTCTAAATTGGATTATACACCAGTGTAGCCTTTTTCCTTCTAAATGACTAGTTAGCGGTGATCTCCGCAGTGTGTTTATAGCCTCTTACCACTGAGAAAATAATGGGATCCACAGTCACACATGGAAGAAGAGAACAATCCTCACAGCCGCATAATACAAGCGTTTTACATACAAAGAACTATTCTGTGTAATAGGTGTATAATCACGTATTCTTCTGGATCAGCACCATAAATGAAGTTCTACTGGTTATCAATGACCACATTGATAAATTCCGAGTCATTACGGCATTTCCATCCAGTTTTAATGAATAATAATGATAATATATTATGATACATTGTTATAAAATAATCCATTACAAGCTTGCGGGTATCTAAGCATTCCGGATTGATGTCTATGTAGGAACATCAGACTAAACAAAAGCTATTCCATTACATTATATCTGTTTGAAAACGCAATCCAATAACCGCAAATGATTTTATTTATGGACGGCCCGTTCATTCATCTACGCTGAGCGCTATATGGACACTAGAACCTTCATAGGCCAGATTATTATATTTCTTATAAATCAATGCTCAGTTGTATAAAAAAATATACAATATACAAAAAAGGAATATATTGCTTCCTTTCTTAGACCTAATTCCATCAAAAGTTTTGGGGTGATATGGTGCAGTAAAGGTGACCCTGATGTGTGACTAATCCAGTTTACGTTGCAAAATTTGTCCTAATGTGACGTATCAGACATCTACATTGAATTGCAGTGCAGTGGTTCCTATTTATTCTCTCTCTACTGCAGACTGGCAAAAAACTGGACGAATTTTCCAAAACTGTATTTGTGTAAAAAAAAAAAAATCCATGATGGTTTCAATTTGATGTTCTAATGTACGGATTTTCCATTTTTGGTCAATTTCACTAAAATGGTTTGAACGATGAAATATTTGGTAAAATTTAGGACCGAGGTGTGGCAAAGAATAACTGATTTTATAAAAGAGCGATCGCTGTGTGCAGGTTGTGTTGTATATGTATAGTTCTAGAATTCCTTTAGTAGGTTACAATCTATTCGGCAGGATTGCACATTTCCATGTAGAGCGTTTCCTTTGCTTAACCTAATTTTCTCTTCTTGCTCACGGTAGAGAGTGGGTGGAATTATTGAGAAGGAGATAAGTCCCCTCATCTCTGTTTCTCTTTTTAGACACCCATGACATCCTTTAAAGGTTTTACAAATCGGTAGGAATGTATGAGGCGTCATATTAACTAATTCGCACTGCGCCAGACTAATGATAATTGTATTACTAGATCGGGGCTATTAACTGTCAAGTGAGAGTGGAGAGCATTTAGTGGCATTGGCTTCATTATGAGCCTTCCCAGACCTTGTTCTGCGTCGCCCTACAGTACTTCATTGTACTGCAGAGCAACTGTCCACATACTTCATTGTGTCATAGATTGCTCACACTGCACTCCTCCCGGTGCTGATACTTCTATGCAATGGAAAGCGCTTTTATTTGGAGGGCTACAAGTTGGCTATACTTAGTCCATGCAGAGTATAAGCAGATTATTGAGGTTATCATTTTAAATAATGATGAAATATATCATCTTATACATAGTCTGGAGTTATACAATTGGAAATTTATAGGTGGAGCTATGCAATATAATTCACACATCTTTTGGAAAAAAAGGGCTGTCCCAGACGAGATATTTATTCTAATGCTCACGATCTGTACTTATTGGGGCTCATTTACTTACCCGGTCCAGTCGCGATCCCGCGGTGCGTTGTCTTACGAGGATTTGGGTCTGCCAGCATTCACTAAGATTGTGCGCCCGACGTCCAGCAGGTGTCGCTACTGTGCCAAGTTCCGCCGGAGTTCACCTTCTTCTTCCAGGTGCATGTAAGTGCTGATCTTGCGACACAATTCTTTTTTTAAATTCTGCGCTTTTTCAGAATCCATCAAGTTGTCCGACGACCACACCCCCGATTTCTGTTGTGTGAAAGCCAGCGCCGATGCGCCACAATCCGATCGCGTGCACCAAAATCCCATGGCAATTCGGCACAAATCGCAACTATTCGGGAAACCCGATGAAAGTGCGGCGTTCGGACCCTTAGTAAATGAGCCCCATTGTATTGAAAGATATAAGTTTGGTGAGGTATTGGCACACCTCCTCCAAATCAACCAATGTGCCCACTGGTTCTGTGCAGTGTATGGAGCTGAAGGCTGTGTAGTGGCCGTGTAAGGCAACTGCAGCTCAAGTCAAGAGAATATTGTCATTTTAGAACTAGTTATGACATCTAATAGGAAATGCCACTATTTTCCCCTGTTTGATGATAGGCACATGTCTTCATATATAATTAGAGGTATACAGAGCGCTGGTAAGGAGCCATATCAGGCCAGGAAAGTTGTATGGAGCTATAGAACAATTGTACATGCCCCCAAAGTCTTCAGCAATTATTTCTCCCCAGCAGGCAGCAGGGGGTGTCCAGAAGAGACCTGTATCTAAATTATTTCAATTAAAGAAATCTATCCAACCTTATGTAATGGGCAAGCACAATATAATCCACACTTCTACAAGCAGAGTAACACATAATTAATGTTGTGTCGTCTGGAAATACACTGGCTGCATGGTTTGAGTCTGGTGTATTCATGAGGAAAATGACACTTACTCATAGATCCAGGCACCGTGACTGTCGTTATCTTCTTATTATCCATGGCATCCCTCCTTCTAAAATCAACTTTTAAAATTATGCTAATGTTTCTGAAGAGTTCCTGGGGGTGTTACAGGAACTGCTCCTTGCTGCAGCTTCACAAGCTGCTCCCTCAGCACTTCACCCTCCCTCTGACTTATCTTACTTCTTCAGAGGAAGTTTCGGCACACAGTGGGAGGAGGGAAATGCTCTTTAACAGTGTAACAGCCTGTGAATCAGCAGCACAGAGGGTCTCTGGTAACACCTTGTGGGTGCTCATTAGCATAATTCTAAAGTTGATTTTAGAAGGAAGGAGGCCATGGATAACAAATATAAGAATATTACCACAGTCACAGTGCCTGGATCTATGAGTAAGTGTCCCTGGTCTATTATGCTTGATTTTGATGGTAGATTTCCTTTAAAGGGGAGAGGGGCCTGCACCAGCCCTGCAACCATTATCACAGGCAGCATGGATGCACAGGGTAGTGGCCCTGCAGAGGGTACTCGGGGCGCAGAGGGTACTCGGTACTGGTGCTCACTGAGGCTACTCCACGTCCCAGCATCCTTTGCAGCAAATTAGCATAAAAATAAAATTATGCATTAAAACACATAGGTTAGGTTTTAGAAAATAATAAAAGGCAATTTAGGGATTGGAGAATTTACCATCAGGATCTACTAAGTAAGTGGATCCCTGATGGCAGATTACCTTTAATATCCTTCTATGTAGTTTACATTGAAGCTAATATATATATTGGGTAGTACCTTTAAAAAACTCTAAATATCAATTCTTGAACAAAGCATCTTTTGTACATTCTAAAGAGGACAGGATAATCCATTCACTACTTGACAGGAGATCAATATCAGTGGAATTTATAAGTCACGTTATTTGCACTGGGAACCTCTCCTTTTCTTGTCTTAATTATTTGCTTTAATTAAGATAATTGCACTTAGGACCCGTCTCCTTTGTGGCCCATACTTTAGGATTATATTCCATCTGTAATACACTGGTGTTGTTACAGCTGGTACCTGAGATGTATTATACAGTAACACAGTATGAATTCAGAAAGCAACTGGTGTTTTATAGTGTATATTAATAAGTACAGTGATTTAGAGCTTCTGGAGTAATTGGACATAGTTATATTGTTCTTCTTGAGACACAGCAATGAATCTGATGTGTAGATATCGCTATTAATAAAGAAGAGACTTGATCTAATATACTGTCATAGCCAAGGACAAAACATCCTCAATAAGTCTGAACTATCAGGTGATCAGTAATTATAATGGCTAGAGAAGATACTGTAGCTTAGAAAAGTACAATGGCCATATATAAGAGCGGAAGATAAAATGACCTGTCCAACCAAACTTACTATATATTTCGATAAGCTGTATGGGAGTTTTTATGCATAAAAAGTAAAATATTTTTGTGGGGCCAATTTATCTGTAAATTCAATTTTATTGTTGTCATTTATGGCAAATTTATCGTATGGCACAGAAAGTTTGATTAATTTGCCATTAATTCATTCATTACAAGCCTGGCCTGAAATGTGACTGTTCTTTTTTTATTACTCTTACTGGAATGTGCCGAATTTTTGTAACTTTTCAAAAAGTTGCATTGATAAATTCTGGATGTTAGCCACACCCCATTTCCCAAAATTGAGTGTGTGGTGTTAAACTTCAAAACGATCACAAATTATTTTTGGAAGTAGCCCAGTAGCCAAAATTATGGCTGCAGAGTTTGATAACTTCCCTCTATGTGTTTGGGGGGGGGGGGACCTACATTTTTTTTTAACATGTTATACAAATCCATTTCAGGAGTATAATTGGGTTCTTCCTGGCTCAGTTGCATAGGTTTGGACCCATTTTGCGCACAATGGGCTCTCATTTCTTTCCTCTGGTGGATCTGTATATATATGCCAGTGGTTAGTTTGGCATAATACATACCCCTGCTTTGTGGTCTCTTTAAGATGTCTGGTGCACCAAAATTATAATTTCTTTCTGCTTGCAGGCAACCGTTTTGTGGCGCAGTTGCACTAGCCCCCATGCCACATATATTAGGGGGCGTTCCGGCGATCAGGGGGCCTGGCACAGACTTTGCACTGGCTACTGTCATAGAATATGTGTGCATTTAGTCCTGCTGTTACTAACGACGCATTAAAAGGTGTCAGTGTGTGTTGGTATACACCTCCAACTGGGAAAACCTACTTGTCAATTTACTGTATATACTCCAGTATAGGCTGAGTTTTTCAGCACAAAAAATGTACTGAAAAACCCGAACTCGGCTTATACTCGAGTAAAAAAAAAGAAATTGAAAACTCACCTTTCCGACACCCCCTGCAAGTCTTCGATCCTTCCAGCAGCAGGCTCTGACATCTACCGTCACAAACACTGATGTCAGCAGCGACCTGCGGGGGGGCACCGGAAAGTGGTGTTTTCAATTGTGAATTGGGCAAACTGGGCTGGTTGGCTGAGAAAGAGGGCTGCTGGCTGCTATTTACTGGGGGGACAGGCACTGGCTGCTATTTACTGGGGGGACAGGCACTGGCTGCTGTATACTGGGGGGGGGGGGCAGGCACTGGCTGCTGTATACTGGGGAGGCTGTGACCAATGCATTTTCCACCCTAGGGTTATACTCGAGTCAATAGGTTTTCTCCGTATTTTGTGGTAAAATTAGGAGCCTTGGTTTATATTCAGTTCGAGTTCTAAGATTAAGCGCAGTCTGCACACCTGCTGCAGCCTCTGGCTGTGGTCTGTATTTGGCTGCAGCAGGTGCACGCTGTCGACGTGACATCAAAGCTGAGACTCTGTATGTGATGTCAGGAGGCGTCAGGCTGGAGCAGTGGTAAGGATCAAACAATAGGGTGTTTATTTTTTTTCTGTGACCCTTAGTAAAGAAATGTATGAACCGGGACAACCCCTTTAATTAAAAGAGATATCCATCAGTTTTAGCTAAGGGCACATTCACATGGCCGTCTGCGGGGACATACATGCGGCCGCAAATTTGCGGCCGCATGTACGTCCCCATAGACGGCAATAGCGGCGCAGATACGGTGCCACACATGTGTGGTACCTATCCGGCCCGCACAACGCAAAAAGATAGAGCATGCTCTATCTTTCGGCGTGTGTGCGGCTGTGCGCCGCTATTCTCTATGGAGGGAGGAGGGGCCGCCTCCTCTCCAGCACACGGCGGTATGCCCGCACGGCGGGCATACCGCTGTGTGAATGTACCCTAAAGTGCCCTAGAAATAAGTGTATTTATGTATTAAAACAATTGTCAGCAGAAGTGACAGGTCCTCTTTAACTTTGGCTAATTCATAGAACTATGGACAAGTGCCAGAAACATGCAATATTTATCTGCTCTGTTTTGGTTTTGGGCTGAGTCCTATTATTGAGCTGAATGTCATATTGGAAACACGGCCAAAAATAAAGGGTTTCCCATTGTAAAGTGACAACGGATAAAATGGTAAATAAATTCACAGATGTCAAAGATGGCTGATCCAGTGATGGGCAGCTGAACCAATCAGTTTCTGGGGCAGCGTTCTGGCCAGGGGCAGACTGAGAATTTAAAGTTGCCCTAAAAAGTGGCTCCAGACAGTAGGTCAAATAAGTACAATTTGCTGGAGGCCCAGCTTAATTCGGTGGAATCAGTACATGTGAATATAACTACTATAATACTGCCCCCTATGTACAAGAATGTAACTACTACAATACTGCCTCCTATGTACAGGAATATAACTACTATAATACTGCCCCCTATGTACAAGAATATAACTACTATAATACTGCCCCCTATGTACAGGAATATAACTACTATAATACTGCCCCCTATGTACAGGAATATAACTACTATAATACTGCCCCCTTTGTACAAGAATATAACTACTATAATACTGCCCCCTATGTACAGGAATATAACTACTATAATACTGCCCCCTATGTACAGGAATATAACTACTATAATACTGCCCCCTATGTACAAGATTATAACTACTATAATACTGTCCCTATGTACAAGACTATAACTACTATAATACTGCCCCTATGTACAAGAATATAACTACTATAATACTGCCCCCTATGTATAAGAATATAACTTCCATAATACTGCCCCCTAATGTAAAAGTATATAACTACTATAATACTACTCCCTATGTACAGGAATATAACAACTATAACACTGCTCCCTATGTACAAGAATATAACTACTATAATACTGCCCCCTATATACAAGACTATAACTACTATAATACTGCCACCCTATGTACAGGAATATAACTACTATAATACTGCCACCTATGTATAAGACTATAACTACTATAATACTGCCTCCTATGTACAAGAATATAACTACTATAATACTGCCTCCTATGTACAAGAATATAACTACTATAATACTGCCCCCTATGTATAGGAATATAATTACTATAATACTGCCCCCTATGTACAAGAATATAACTACTATAATACTGCCCCCTATGTACAGGAATATAACTACTATAATACTGACCCCTATGTACAGAAATATAACTACTATAACACTACTCCCTATGTACAAGAATATAACTACTATAATACTGCACCCTATGTACAAGAATATAACTACCATAATACTGCCCCCTATGTACAAGAATATAATTACTATAATACTGCCCCCTATGTACAAGAATGTAACTACTATAATACTGCCCCATACAGTATGTACAAGACTAAAACTGGTATAATACTGACCCCTAATGTACAGGAATATAACTACCATAATACTGCCCCCTATGTACAAGAATATAACTACTATAATACTGCCCCCTATGTACAAGAATATAACTACTATAATACTGCCCCCTATGTACAAGAATATAACTACTATAATACTGCCCCCTATGTACAGGAATATAACTACTATAATACTGCCCCCTATGTACAGGAATATAACTACTATAATACTGCTCCCTATGTACAGGAATATAACTACTATAATACTGCCCCTATGTACAAGAATATAACTACTATAATACTGCCCCCTATGTACAGGAATATGACCTGTATTAAAGAATTAGGGGTTAGTCTTTTACTACTGTGTTAAATAAGGAGGTGTAAATTACAAACAAGACTGCTGACCCTGTAGCCATACACTTTACACAGGACTTCTGCCATTGTAAGCTACACACTTTACACAGGACTGCTACGCCTGTAGCCCAACACTTTATACAATGGTTCTAGGTGTCACAGATCCAAAGCTATTCCTGTTAGTAACTAGGACTAAAAATCCTGCCACCCTGCCAGGAAATATTGGCAGGGGGGTATATTTTAGCAATGCCCCTTATTTCTTTAACTACTCCTTCCCCTCAGAGAGGAAGAGACAGGACAGCCGATTTCTCATTTGACCTCCTCTCTCTCCATGCTGGTGGCTGCTTCATGAAGAGTTAACACAGCCCAGCACAGGTGATGGGGAGATTATGCTCTGGATTTCTGATGTACAAGGATATGTAGGTAGCAGCTGGGAGGCAGATTGCGCCTAGAGATAGGGATTAGAAGGGGGTTCAATGGCCCCAAAGGCAGTTGACCCACCGGGAAAATGTCTGGGGGATTTCATTGACAGTCCGCCCCTGGTCCAGGCACTTATTTAAACTCATCTTTGACTTCATTCTGTGCCTATTACACAAGGCGTCTGCTTCTTGGTGATCTGTCTTCTCTACTGTTCTATTCTCTGACCCATTCCCTGTACTTTTTAATTATTCTACTGCCCTATGATTTTGTACCTCACGGCCATCTTAGTTTTAACTTGGTTTTCTTGTCTCTATGGTTGGTCTGTTCTGTGCACGTACCCAAAGTAAGTACAGCCGCCCAGTTGTTGCCTGTGGGTTAATGCATGGCCAGCAAGTAGGCAGGAATGGTGGCTGTGGGAAGCACTGGGCTTCTTCCCTGATCATGGGACTGAATCAGAAGAGACCATATGGAATAAAAGAGGTGTTTCCAATCTCATGCCCTGTCCCTGCAGATCTTGGATTACCCAGAACACAGCCCCATTTTCGTTTAGCATGTTGTTTTAAGAGGAATCTCTTGGTTATCTGGAAAATCCTTTGGTGGCTAGGCACGTGTACACTGAAAAAAGAAGACGTATCCCATGTGCTCCATTATAGAAGCAGGACCCCTCATTCCTTCTGCTTTTGGTATATTACAAAAAGATGAATAAGAGCCAAACTACTGAAAATTAGTGTTGAATGTTGGTATGTCCGCTTTTTTTTTTTACACCTTACCGGTGGAAAACCCCTTGAAGGACCTGTAATGGTCTGTGAATCTTTAAGTAGTCCTCTTTGTTTAATGCAAACATTTGACAGCACAACATAATAAATTAACAAAGACATAAGAGGCAAAGAAATGGCACAGAGCAAAAGCAAATGTGTACCGTGTCGCTATCTATAATTAAAGTATTGATAGGACTGTGTAGACTTATCTCAGGCCTACACCCGTGTGTGCCTTCATTGAACATGTAATTATTATGTCTTTAGCGACATAACAATTCTATTTAATGTGCTTTTAAGCATTTTTCATCTTGTATATTAAGCCATAGCATTCATATAGTTTAATAGTCAATGTATAGAAAAGCTATAAAATTAACAACTCCAAGGACCTAACATTAAATCTTCTTCTCATAGTGAGCTGCCTGATAGCTGTAGCTTTCTTACACCTTCATTCATATGAAAATAAGTAACAAAACTTCAATGACATGAAATAATTGAAATATTGCAGAAACAATAGAAATCTCAATGCACTAGTTATAAAAAACAGGCCGAAATCCACAAACCTAACTGGCCCTTTAACCAAGCCTTAAAGAGAACATGTCAGGCAAAATAACCCCCCTAAACTAAATATATTTTCATAAACTGCCATTAGAGAGCATTACCTCTATCCCTTCATTGTCCCTCTAC
Organism: Engystomops pustulosus; assembly: GCF_040894005.1. NCBI lineage: Eukaryota > Metazoa > Chordata > Amphibia > Anura > Leptodactylidae > Engystomops > Engystomops pustulosus. The sequence continues at coordinate 37,415,570 of NC_092411.1, read as the reverse complement.
ATGTCTGTAAACCTAAGCAATGAGGTCCTAAAGCTGTATGCAAATGACCTGTGAAATCTCCAATGAGTCATTAGCATATTCAAGCTGTCCGGCTTATTCATGAGTGGGAGGTACAGCCACACCCCCAGTGCTTGACTGACAGCCTGCATAATGATGTGAGGGTGCTCCATGTGCTTGCTGATGGCCACACCCCCTGCAGCCTGTGTGTGTATGAGATACTCCTATACACATGACTGACAGCCTGTATAATGGTGTGAGGCTGTATACATTACACACAGACATGAGCAGGGGGAGGAGAGGGGGGAAGGGTAACATGAGTGACATCACTGCCTCTGACCATGTAACCAGCCTCATTTACATAATAAAGAAAAGATGATTTTATAATGATTAATGTATGAATTTACTAGATAAAGGCCGTGATGGATCCTTTTGAGCTGCTCCAACAGGTAGAAGTGACAGAAATAGTGAAACCGACCTGATGACAGTTGTGTCCTTTAAAGAGATGTAAAGTAGACCCAACCTTTTCTGACCTGTCAACTGTAGTAACATGTGGAATTCCTCAGTTTCTTCTCTCTTTGTGATCTGTATTATTCATTCAATAGCAGCTCTCCCCTCTGCAGTATATTTCTTAGGTTTCGAAAGGCCTCAACTTCTATGATTTAATTCCCCCCCTTCCTTGTAGATCTTTTTTTTAATCAGAGAATGTCTGATACAAAAATCCATAATGTTATAAATAAATGAATATGACAAAGTCTCATTAGTCACAAAATGGAGATTGTTTGATTTTATGATTCACAAAATGTTATGGACTTTCTAAAGTAGGTGTAGTTATTACCAAGATGACCGCTACTGGAAACCACAAGTCCCATGATCCTTTAGTTCTCGGTAACTCCTCCTCCCTATTATTTCCTGCCCCCAGTGATGATGTAACAGACTGTCCTGCTCTGCTACCATAGTAATGATGTGTGTAGCTGCCATCACTGCACATTACCTCACTGAGAAGGGTCTCTCCACAAGACTGGTCATACTGGATGCACTGCAACCAACCGACTACAACCAAACGTAGTGATGATCACATGACCTGCCCAGGCAGGTGCAGAACATGTGATGTGGACATGTGACCAGCGGCCATGTTCTGTCCTGTGTCTGCAACGGGCTGATTAAAGGGCCAGTAGCTTTTTAATTCTCCATTACAGTCTATGTCTTCAGCAGTTTTCTGCTAAGGGAAGCAACATTTTAAATAACAACTAATTACATATTAGCTTATATTTTAAGGACCCATTTGTATATGAATTATGGTTATTCCTGGAAGTAATTTGACTATAGGGGCTGTGTCATGAACGTGAGGGGTCTGGGCGGTTCAACCTCCTACAATTGGCAGAATAAATGACTAGAATTTCTGCTAATATAGTTATGCCTTATCCTATCAATACGGGATACATTTAATTAATAACACAACCCTTTAACTCAAAATTTCCCATGAAGGTATTGGAATATAGGTTTCTACAGTCAGATCAGATAAGTTTGATGGCCTGACACCACCCATCTGACAGTAGAGATCTAAATATAATGACACAGATTACCATTGAATGGTAAGGGCTAGCTAGAGAATTCCAACTATACAGAAAGGCACCGCATTAAGGAGTTGGAGTTGATGGAGATGAGTAAAGATCCAATTTAATTACCTTTCAAAAATGCTGTAATGAAATATACTATACTATAAAGAGCTGGACAAAAGAAGTCTCATGTGAAGCCATTTATTTTATGACTTGTACGAGCAACATATAGCAGAAGTGGCCAGGACGTCTCCTTATGGGAGCCACAATAATAATGATTTATTGAGGTGATTCCCACATTCAGGATTCTTTTGTGATTTAGAAACAGATTTCAAAACATTGATGGAACTTAATAGTGTTTTGTTCCCAATTCACATGCTCCAGAAACAATCTGTGTGGAATACTGAATCTAAGGAGTGATTATTAAAGCGCCTGTGGACTAGCTTCCTTTGGGCTTTGTAGTACAAATTCATGAATGGATACGCTATGTTATCTGTGGGAGAAACGCAAGTTTGACCTTTGGATATCTGTTGTGGATTTATGAAAAACACAGCAGATCATTTTGGGCATGTGAACATATCTTAATCCGAGAACTCCTAATCGAGAACTTCTAATCCGATAACATGGCCAGAAACTACTCCAGTGATTCACTAACAAGGATCAGAAGATCTCTGCAGGAGAACCAACTAAAATATTTCTAACTTGTGCCTGACACAATCCATACAATAATTCTTCATAACCAAGAAGCTAAGGAAGGATGGGATTTCAGCAGCCACACACAAGAGGCCTGCAACCAACACATTGGGGCTCATTTACTAATGGTCCGCTGAGCTCATTTTCGTCAGGTTTTCCCAATGATTTCCGCTTTGCGCCGCATTTAACAAGGGATTTTGGCGCATTGGCGCTGGCTTGCACGCAACAGAAAGGGGGGGGGCGTCGGACAACCCAACGGGTTGGACAACGCGCAAGATGTAACATTTAGAATTTTGTCGCAAGACACGCACTTCCAAGCACCGGGAAGAAGAAGGTGAACTCCGGCAGACCTCGGCGGGGAACTCGGGCGCATGATCTTCATGAATCGCACTGGACTTCATCCTCGTTGGACCGTCTGAATCGAGGATCGCGACAGGACCAGGTAAGTAAATTTGCCCCATTGCTCCTATTTCAATTAATCAACTCTATTAGTTCCAAGTACCAATGAACCAGTGACATTACAGCCCACATTCTAGAAGTCAAGTAATGCCAAATACACTAGTTCCAAGTTCCAACCATGATGAGCATTGTTCACAACCTCCTCTAATTAAAGATTTGTAGCACACAAGCTATCACACAGCAGTATACAGGGGCTATAAGTGTGTTCCCCAATTTGGTATCTACTATAGAAATATATGTGATAAAATGCTTTAAAGGATGAATAAGCTTAGGGAGAAAAATGGTTCGAAATTGGTGGAATGCACATGGTGCAATAGGACTCTAAATGCATCACTTCAAAGAGGAGCTGAATAGCATCTTATAGGATTGCTTCTGAGCCTCTGATCAGTTTTGGGTATTTTTTTAATTCATCCTCCCCTCAAATCATATGGCCCCAGGAAGTTCATCAGAAGCCGATGATTCAAAATACAAAATGTGTTAAAGGGATTCCAATGAAACTGAGCTATATGCGCCCTAGCACTCGTTGGCCTGGTTTTACTCAGACCCTAAGCACATTGGTTGATTATAATATAGGTGGTAGCCCGGGGCCCAAGCGTTCTAAGGGGCCCATGGATGCCCAAACCACCCACCAAATTTTATACTGAGAAGGACCTTCACCCTTGAAATCCTTGCAGGATGTTTGAAGGTCCTCCAAAGGTCCTGAAACTGCAGATTGAAAGCAGCAGAAGGGACGCATCCTCCATTCCTTAAGAACCTGATTCTAGTACCATATGTAGGAAGTGATTCCAGACTTGTAGAGACTTTAATATTCATACAGCCCAGGGCCCATGGGAGTCTTAACCCACCCTGCCTCTGCACTCCCTTAGGTTATATCCATGTACAGAAACATGTGTGCATCAGCCCTTACAACTAGAAATATCCTGTTGTATCTTCACGGTCTTCACCATCTTAAGAGACCTTCAGCACACATCATTTCCTATGCACATTGACCTCCTACTGTCATATTACCTATTCATTACAGCATATGATATAAATGTTACATAAGTAATAGAAACAGTAAGTTGCTGTGAATATTGACTCATCTGTAGAAGCTGCGTCTAGAATATACTGCAATAAGTGAGGGATGTTATGGCTGCACAGATTTGCCGTAGAGTACACTCAATCTTGATTGCATTCACATAAGATACTGTGTGGTATCTCAGCATGTGTTATCATGGGACCTGCTGCTGGGAACACATCAGTGACTAAAAGCAGATTATCTGAATTTCATTATGTGATTGGATTCTGAACACACAGGGAAATATTGGCTTTAACTTGACAAAATTATCCCAAAGGACACCTTATATTCATCCTGTAACAAGGTATCCACCTCCGATTCAGCACAAGCCATCAAAACACTTCACATTTACAAGCATATACAGGCAGTCCCCGGGTTACATACAAGATAGGGTCTGGAGGTTTGTTCTTAAGTTGAATTTGTATGTAAGTCGAAACTGTATATTTTATAATGGAAGTTCTAGACAATTTTTTTTCTTTTGCCCCAGTGACAATTGGAGTTTCAAAATTTTTGGTGTAATTGGACCAAGAATTATCAATAAAGCTTCATTACAGGAATCTTACAGCTGATCATTGCAGTCTGGGACTATAGTAAAGCATCCAGAGAGCTTCACCAGAGGTCACAGTGGGCAGAGGGGTCCGTCTGTAACTATGGGTTGTCTGTAAGTCGGGTGTCCTTAAGTAGGGGACCGCCTGTAGTAAGGAAATACAGGCAGTCCTGGGGTTACGTACAAGATAGGGTTCATAGGTTTGTTCTTAAGTTGAATTAGTATGTAAGTCGAAACTGTATTTTTTATAATTGTAATTTTTTTTGCCCCAGTGACAATTGTAGTTTCAAAATTTTTTGCTGTAATTGGACCAAGGATTATCAATAAAACTTCATTACAGACACCTTACAGCTGATAATTGCAGCTGCGGACTAAAGTAACATTCAGAGAGCTTCACCAGAAGTCACAGGGGGCAGATGTGTCCATCTGTAACAAGGGTTCTTCTGTAAGTTGGGTGTCCTTAAGTAGGGGACCGCCTGTAGTAAGGATAACATATTTCAGCCTTGAAGTAATAGTCCCAATAGTGGATCTATTTGTTATTTTTTCACATTCACAAAAATCGTTTTATAAGTATCGACTTTGTATTCTTCATCAAGTATTTAAGATAAGTTTACCGTCTCCATCGCCTCCTTTATATGACTGTGGAAACTTAAATCTATGAGAAGGGTTTTAAAAAAGTGTGTTTAATGTTTGTGTGTTCATTATTTTTTATGTTGTGCATGTTTACCTATTTTTGCAATCCCCTTAATTTATTTGCTTTGTTCAGTCCAAAAATGGAGAAAAACTGGAACAGAAAGATGTCTACAAAAAAAAAGACTTGTCATACCCCCTCCCCTGTAGACTGCAGAGGCTCTATGTACTATTCATGGACTATACAAATAGTAATTGTCTTGTCCTGGCCCAAAAGGAGCTGTGGCTGGTGCAAAGCCCACCTAATAGGTAACATATTCATACCCCTAATGGGTGGGAAATGGTTTTTAAAGCAATTGTCAAAATATAGAATGTGCTCCTGCAAATTTATTTACGAACTAAAGTGGAAAAAATATAACAGCAAGATTCAAGATGATGGACTGAAGCTATCATTACAATAACCTGCTTTAGTTAAGAACCCAAATGTATAAGCACTTACTATTAATATTATATGTATGTTTATGAAAAATAAAATAAAAAAAGTTTAAAAAAAAAAAAATTCCCATCTTAGGAACAACTCTACCTGTTCTGTTTTATACTGTAGAAGTTAGACACATCATCATATTTAATGGAAGACAGTGGTCAAAAGCCTGCGGGACTCGAAACAAAATCTGTAACGGGCCCTATAAGTGGAATGTATTGTTTTGGAACTGGTCTCTTCCTAAGGAAAAAACACATGGGTCCACTATGACTCATGGGCCTAAGTGCAACTCAGGGTGGGTGCCAGCACTGGGTATACCTGCCAGGGCCCATAGCTGCTGGGGGCACACATAAGGCTGTACATAAGGAATCCATGGGGGCGAGGGGGGCTGTATCTAATGAATCCATAGGGTGTGAGAGGGGCTTTATATAAAATAACCGTGAGGGGGATTTATATAAAATAACTATGAGGGGGCTGTTTCGTATGATCAACTAGGGAATATTTTAAGGAACAGGAGACTGTTTTAGTTTCAGAATTTTAATGCCGCCATACGAGTTCACTGCAAAGAGGGCCCACTCAGGTTCTGTCGCCCAGGGCCTACTAAAACCTGGAGCCGACCCTGGCGCAACTACAGCCTGAAAATGGAAGGAAGAGTGAACATCTAGATGCTGCCGAGGTATCGGCCTGGCCTCATATAAACTGTTTCGTCACTTGGGACCTCCCTGATTGTACGCTCAGCAGAGGCTGTGGATGGATGCAGTACAGCTGCATCCAACCCCCATAGGCCCATAGGCTATTGTGGCCTCTGCTGAGTGATTTCCTGGTGTATATGCTGAACATATCAAAAACTTACTATGAACCAAGCCTTACTGCTATACCTAGAGGAAAGCCGAGTGAGTAAATAGTATACTTATGAATATATTAAAATAACCAAAAGTAAACAAATGTCAAGGCATTGGTATTATTATAGTAGTAAATAGATAATGTAATAAAATGTAAAATCAAAGCTCCTGAAATCCAATGTACCATATAAAGATGTATAATTTAATATGTTCAATTATTCATTTTCAGAGAGGAGACTACAGTCTGTACAGGAACGGATATGATTTATTTATACCCCACAATGCTTAACTATTTCACACTGTTCAAATATTTCACTGCGCTCCATGTACAACACAGATTTCTGGTGACTGGCACTCGCATCATATGTGACATTTACAAAAATATGAAGACGTTTTTACATTTTTCTTTCTGTAAATGAGATTTAGACAGCAAGGATAAATAATATATATGATATAAAATGCAGTCTGTTTGCTAGTGAAGAATAAGACAATAAAATCATGTATTCGCTTTACTAACAAAAGAAGCCATTACTATGAAACGCTGATCAACATAACAATAGAGTAAATCCGTATAGTGCTAGATAGATGGTGCCCCAGGGGCTAATCCATAAATTGAACCTGTGCACAATGCACTCAAAATTAGGTCAGTAGTAAGTGACTCAACTAGAAGACATTAAGGCAAACAACATTTGTAACGCACACAATATGCAAAATGGGTCCAATCAGAAGTATCTTCCTGAGTCAGGGCTTATCTTCCAAAGTCTGCATTTTTGACACAGAATGGACTATTAAAAAGTAAAATAAAAAAAATTGTATATAGTCTGTTTGCTGGGGATCTAGAAGCTGCGACTCCCATTAAAGGGGTTGTCCGAGACCTATGAAAAACAGATGACGGCTACCTTGTACTTACCTCCGAGGTCCCTCCTGGCATCCCGCGTCCCACCCAACATCGCATGAAACAGCAATGAGATAAGAGGACTGGTGGGTGTGAGTGTAGCTGCCGTGCCCCTGTGAACAGGAGCACGGCTAGAGAGACAGTGGCATGGGACAGCAGGAGGAACCGTGGAGGTAAGTACAAGTTTATGCACACAACTATACTGGGTCCATCAAGGTATATGACACCCAGTCACAGTGTGGTGAACACGCAGGGGCACATTTACTTACCCGTCCTGTTGATGCCGCCGATCCGGAAAGTCTGACGAGGATTCGGAGCTGCCGCGATTCACTAAGATCGTGCGTCCAATTTCTTGCATGTGTCGCTTCCCTGCTCAGGTTCGCTGGAGGTCACCATCTTCTTCCCAGTGCATGTAAGCGTTGATCTTGTGACACAATTTTGAAAGTTAAATTCCACTGTTTGTCCAAATCACCCGCCCCCCAATTTCTGTCGCGTGCAAGCCGGCGCCTCTGCGCCAAAATCCGATCTCGTGCGACAAAATCCTGGGGCAATTCGGCGCAAAATGGAAATTGTCGGGAAACCTAATGAAAATGTGCTCCGCGGACCCTTAGTGAATGAGCCCCACAGTGTTTCACCACGACTATGATTCCTTAGTGAAGGGACCTATGATTCCTTAGTGAAGGGAGCATGGAATCTGGTGACATTGACTTTGCAGGCCACCTTTCAGGCTCACGAGGCCATGCATGCTCCATTGGGGATTCTGTGTAAGGAATATGCAAATAAGCTTTTTGCCATTGGAAAAGGTAAACTTTGCTTCTACAAATATGTTCTATGCACATCCTCCTTTTGAAGGACTGATCTTGCAAAGACAGGGTGTTCCCAGTATGGAAATTGGGGAGGATTTTAATTGATTTGTAAAACAACCAACTTAGGTTTAGGAGACACGTTCTGATGCAGTCATTTATATACAATTTAAGTTAGATGAATATGGAAAGAAGGAACATATTTTCTCAGCCTATAATAAATGATTCTGTGTAGACCTCAGATTTCTGCTGTTTGGCCATTCTTCATGTAGGGTTCAGCTTTGCTTATAGTCACCATTATTTCCCATTTTCTGGTGTCTTGCAGGGAAAATGCAATTTTACTGAGTGAAGTCATCTTGCTACAAAGTCATTTCATTAAAACAGATACTGTAGTGTTTGGAAACATTGGGTCAAAGAGTCCTATAAATCAATGTGACTTCCCCAGTGGAATTCACATATCTCTTTACTTAATCACTGGAGGATCCGGCTTTTAACTGTCGTGATAAATTAATAGAAATCCAATAAGAAGCAGACGTAATTGAATTTTACAATTATCTTTTTTTTCTGTATTCAAAACTTTATATTCATTTATCAGATGCAATATAAATCATGGCCATTTCAGTATTTTATAAAATTTAATAACACGGTTACTGTATTAGACCGATGACAAGAGCTTCTTTTTAGCTTTCTCACTATTTTTCACGTCTTTACAGAAACTTGTCCTAAAATGAATAGTATGAAAAATAAGAGGGTCAGGGCAGATTATTTGAAGACACAAGAGTATTCGGGAACAAGGTCCATATTGGGGTTCAGAATACAGGTCTGGAACAGGGTACAGGGAACAGGCTCAGATACAGGTTTGGGGTACCACATAAGATTGGGTTTCAGGGTTCCAAATCTGGCAGGATACAAGGTTTGGTGTTCATGATCAGGCTGGGGTTCAGGATCAGGCAGGATACAAGGTCCAAGTACAGGTTCAGGGTTCCTGATCAGGCAGGATACAGGCTTTCAGGTCAGATGGCTCAGATGCAGGTTTGGGGTTCCTGATCAGAGTTTCAAGGTTCTGGATCAGGCAGGATCCAGACTCAGGTCCAAGTTAGGGCAGTGATGGTGAACCTTTTGGTGAGAGAGTGCCCAAACCCAACAAAAATCCACTTATTTACTATGAAGTGCCAACATGGCATTTTAAGCAGTAACTTATTGCTACCTGTTCTTCCAATCTTTCAATCATATCGGCCGCCTGAGGCCACCAATACAATTGAAAAAAGAAGGGCAAATTCAGACTTAGACATTGTAGCTTCTCTCCAGGGTCTCTCAGTAGAGGAATAATGGTGGGTCCAACAGGATGACCTCCAAAGATATTGCAGTTCTGTCAACACCTTCTCAATTTTCATACAGTTCCAAACAGCTTTAAAATAGCGCTGAGCGTAGCATCTGTTTCCTGGGACTGCCTGGTGGATTTGGTCCTATTTGGTGAACTCTGCCCTGGTCTGAGTGCCCACAGAAATGGCTCTGAGTGCCACCTCTGGCACCTGTGCCATAGGATCGCCACCACTGAGTTTGGGGATCCAGATCATGCTTGGCTCAAGGCTGGATACAGGTTAAGGTACCATTACAGGGTTTCAGGTCCAGCAAAACACAGAACAAAAAACAACAGAGGTACTGCAAGTAACAGGAGAAAGTATAACCAGCCCTGAGTAAACTGAAGATTAGCCATTTATCCAGTTCCTGGAGACCACACAAGCAGCTGACAGGGTAGGCCCTGCATCTCTCGCACAGCTGAGACTAACACTGATCTCCAGAATTAAGGATCAAATTTTCCAAGGAAATTAAATTTAAGGCCCTAAATTGTCTATTTTTATACTACATTTATGAACATACCACAGATCTAATGGTAAATTAGGTAAAATCTAAATAAATTTATAGAACATTATTTTATAATTGCAGTATAGTGTCAGGCCCACCTGTGGAATGGATAATGGGTGTGAAACCCATATAATGGGGGTCATTTACTAAGGGCCTGATTCGCAGTTTCCCGACGGGTTACCCGAATATTTCCGATTTGCGACGATTTTCCCTGTATTGCCCCGGGTTTTTGGCGCACGCGATCGGATTGTGGTGCATCGGCGCCGGCGTGCACGTGACGGAAATCAGGGGGTGTGGCCGAACAATAACCCAACGGATTCGGAAAAACCGCCGCATTTAAAAAAAAAAGGGTCGTGGGACACGCGCTTACCATCACCAAGTATAGGATGGTGCACTCTGGCGGACCTCGGGGAACTTCAGCGCAGCAGCGACATCTGATGGACGTCGGAGGAACTGCCTTAGTGAATCGCCGGAAGACCCGAATCCACCGCACAGAACGCGCCGCTGGATCGCGAATGGGCCGGGTAAGTAAATCTGCCTCAGTATGTTTATTTTAAGCCATCCCATCAAAAAGAACATAGACAAAGTCAGAACCAACCTTAGCTACAATTATGTATGTGTTTGTGTAAACAATGAAGAAGATATAGAACTTATAGTAGTGCCCCTATAGTCCCAGGTCAACATCTGCAAAGAGTTTCTATGTTCTCTCTACATGTTTGTTTGGGTTTCCTCCGGTTTCCTCCCACACTCCATAAAACATAATTTAATGTTGCTTAGATTGTAAGCCCCATGGGGACACTGACTGATTTAGAAAGTTCTTTGTAGCCCTGCATAATTGATGTGCGCTATATAAATAAAGGAATTATTATTATTCGTTTGATTTGATGAATCTAACATTAATAACCTATGTAGGTCATCGGTGCAGTTACACCATGCAATCCTTTACAATACTTTACTTTACAATACAACATCTGCCTGGATAGATCCCAAATTCAGACTGCTGGATACACATTCACAAAAGGTCCCGTTGGGCATGAATGTAGTCATTTGGCAGGGCAATGTCATGGCACCAGGTGCTCACTATAAGTATGATGTCTTTCTGCACTTCTGCTTCCGTATACATTTGTAAACCAACAGACAGAATGGAATCGCTCCTACCCGTCATCATTGGCAGCGAGAGTAAATAGATAAAACACAAGTTGTTATTTTGATAAAAGAGAACCATTAAGACATCAGGAAGCTCAGACTGCAAAGAAGAGACTTCTGATTAGCCGAAGATTAACGGAGTTCATTACATTCTCTGTAATTGTGCTTTGTATGGAATAATGTTTAACTCCAACGTCCTTCATATTAACTACAGTGTTAACTATTATTTAATGAAGTGTATAAGGAGAGTAGCAAAGCACATTATCATGACTGCGATGGGATTGGAAATATTAAAAATAAATTGTATGATCTATACTGCATATCCTTATCAGTATTTGGTTTGCCAAACTTTCTCTAGCGCAGAGGTCCCCAACCTTTTTTGCACCAGGGACCGGCTTTAAGCTAGACCAGTTTTCCATGGCCCGGTGGGGGCGGGGCTTTGGTCATATGGGGTGGGGTTATGGAGGGGTGGAGCTTATAATATAAGATATCAGGGAGTGTCCGGACCAGATCCATCATATTGGTTTGGTGTAAAAATAAAGCAATGCAAAATGCATACAGCGTATCGCCATGTAGTATAAAATGCATGCAGCGTATCGCCATGTAGTATAAAATGCATACAGCGTATCACCATGTAGTATAAAATGCATGCAGAATACCGCCATGTAGTATAAAATGCATACAGAATACCACCATGTAGTATAAAATGCATACAGCATACCGCCATGTAGTATAAAATGCATACAGAATACCGCCATGTAGTATAAAATGCATACAGCATACCGCCATGTAGTATAAAATGCATACAGAATACCGCCATGTAGTATAAAATGCATACAGAATACCGCCATGTAGTATAAAATGCATACAGAATACCGCCATGTAGTATAAAATGCATACAGAATACCGCCATGTAGTATAAAATGCACACAGCGTGCCAAAAGTAGTATAAAACAGATACAACGTACCGCCAAGTAGTATAAAATGCATACCGAGTACTGCCATGTAGTACAAAATAGAAGCCCTGATAAATATCACAAATGCTGCATATACATACAGCATATATACACATAAACAAACAGTAGATACAGCATATACACATATACACATATATACACACATATATACACACACACACATATTACATATATTTACACATATATACACATATTACACATATATACACATATTACACATATATTTGCAAAGATAAAGTAACCTTACCTCTCTGCAGCGGTGGTGGCGCGGTGAGGTAGCCGGGAGCGGGTAGGTCTTGAGAGCCGGGAGGCTAGGGAGCCTGGAGCTTAAGCGTTGGCAGGGGGAGCCGGGGGCCGAGAGCCTGGAGGGGGGGGGGACGTTAGCGGAGCCGGGTTGAGACGGGAGTGGAAGGGGAGCCGGGAGCAGAGAGCCGTAAGCTGGTAGGTCAAGAGCCGAGAACTGGGAGCGGGGTGGCAGAGGGAGCAGAGAGCGGAGAGCGGAGGGAGTGGTAGGGTAGCTTGAGCAGGGGCAGGGAGCCGAGAGAGGGGGGGGGCGTTAGCAGAGACAGGTTGAGCCGGGAGCGGAGAGCCAGGAACCGGAGGGAGCGGAGAGCCGGGAACCGGAGGGAGCGGAGAGCCGGGAACCGGAGGGAGCGGAGAGCCGGGAACCGGAGGGAGCGGAGAGCCGGGAACCGGAGGGAGCGGAGAGCCGGGAACCGGAGGGAGCGGAGAGCCGGGAACCGGAGGGAGCAGAGAGCCGGGAACCGGAGGGAGCGGAGAGCCGGGAGCAGGGAGGATGTTAGCGGAGGGAGCGGGAGAGGAGCCTGGAGCTTGAGCGGGGGCAGGGGGAGCAGGGAGCCGAGAGCCTGGAGGGGGGAGCTCGGTGCCGGCAGGGTCTGGGGGCCGTTGTAAGGTGCCGGCGGCGTCGGGGGGTGGGCGCAAGGTGTTGGCAGCGTCGCGGAGCAAGGTGCCGGACACAGGGCTGCAACGTGGTCCCGTCCGGTGCGGGAGCTCAGTGCTGGCCGGTGCCGCCCCTGCGCGGACCGGCTGGTGAACTCCAACGGCCCGGTCCTGGTCCGCGGACCGGCGGTTGGGGACCTCTGCTCTAGCGGATGCAGCGTCTCCCAAGTAGTGCTTTGGGCTCTTTGGATAACCTTGTTGTTCTTTTCTCTACTGTTTAAGTCTCCTCCTCAACAGAAAACTGCACAGAACAATATGCTTGCAGTCATTGTTTCGTAAAATAGTTTTAATATTAGGGTGGCTTGAGTTGTGAATACACATTGTAAGATCGTGACGTGATGCTAGAAGTTACAGATAATGCTGTGTAAGCACATAGAAGCCAATGGGGATTATAATTACACTGAAGCACAGTGATATATTCTGTTTCTGTGATGCACGGAAATAGTACAGCTTGCCAACACTGTCTATACCACCCATTCACTCTTATGGTGGTTATTGAATTGGCGTATACTGAAAGGATTTCTCTATAAGGTTTTCTGTACAGTTTATCTGTATCCCACAATTAAAGGACTTTTCCCATAAAAGAAAATTCCCTAGTGATGTTTAAACAAGAAAGATAATTTTGACACCCTTACTTTACAATGTTACTCAGTTTTATTGCTGTTTTATCTCCTATCACTCAGTGATGGTCAGTGTAAGATTCCAGAGTGTGGATGGGGACTCTCTAAGCAAAATTATCCCTTTAGTGCTGTGAGATGCTGTGTGCTGACAATGTGATTTGATTATAAGAGTCCAGGTTTGTATACACTTTCATTTTGCCTCTGAACATTCACTAGTATCTGACAGATCAGAGATGATGAGATCCATGAGATGCATATTACACATGACATTCTCAGCTTTGCTTTAACAGCCATAACATACACATAGATCTGCTATATGCCTCCCTAACCCTCCCTTGGATAAAGACCTTATCTGCCTGTAACTTTCCTCACGATGTGTTGTTTGCCGGCAAGAAGTCAGTGTGAGTGTGAGTTCGTCCTGGAATGCAAGGGTGGGGGCTATTGGCAGAGAGCAGAGAGAAGCTTAATGCAGAGTCAGACAGAAGAACAATATGTCTTCCCGACCTTAAAGTCAGAAGATTTGCGATTGGATCCAGGGCAACCAAAATTTCATACACCATATCTACTATTGATGTGCAATAATGTAATTAAATGTTACAATCTGATGAAATGTTTGTGTATTTAGTTTCCATTTTGCACTATGAGTGACTATGGAAGCGGGGGAATATTAATTTTTTCACTCCACATGAAAAAACTGCAAATATTTTGGAGCTCCCATGATTAAAAACACAATAAATAAATGTAACAACACAGAAAAGAAGAATTGGGATAAAGATTCGTTTGGTATTAATACAATATTGCATTCATCTCAAATGGCATTTACCTCTAAAACTATTCTGTGAGTTCTCCCAAATAGGGTTGTTTGCTTCTTACATTGTTTGGAGGAGAACAAGTACATTTGGTACATTTTTTATGCGACTTATGCCAACATACAGTGTTAAATATAGTCCATAAATATTGGATTTTGAACATTTTAAGTGTGAATCACGGTCTATAGCTATAATTCATGGGAATATCTGGCTGTTGGGACCCCTGATAATGACTAAGTCACTAAGACTAAGAATCCTTGATTTGTGTTCCCTATCTTGTTGGTAGGGAAGGAATGGAAGAAGTATATAAAACAATGGCTTTTCATTTTGTGAGCCCACTCCATACAAAACTATGGGTAATATGGTGATAAACATGGAAGACTGCCTATAATGTACACTTGTATGGGATGGACAAAATGATTTTTTGTCTCTTACTCCACACAATACCTTCCTACCACATGTCTTCACTGTGGTGGATTTATAACGGTTTTCTAGGTTATATATATATTGATTACTTAGCATAGGTCATCTAAGTCTACTTTCACATGGTCCTGTGCCCACCCGTGACCAGATTCTAGGCATGCAGAGACAAGGTAGAGGGAGTGAGATCTTTTCACCACTCGCATCGCCATTTAAAGACAAGCGGCCACCAATCTCAACACAACCAGGTGCCATAAACTTCGGCTGGACCTGTAATCTGGCCACAAATGATGCGGCCCCCATTATGGTTGTGTGAATAAGGCTTAAATCAAATGTCAAACTCCTACCACCCCCACCAAACATTGATCGGCTGCAACCTCCAGAATAAGGAGTAGCTAAGGGAACTAAGCTGGAAGCATTGCTCTGCTATAGTGTAGTGGCTAAGTTGGGTTACTGTAGCTCACAGAGAACTGCGCTGGAAGCTTAGTCCTGCTGTTTGAGTAGTGGATAAGTTTGGTTACTGCAGGTCAGAGTTTTCATACTAGAAAAGAAATGTTAACTGACCAAGGTGGTCATTCAAATATAACCTTAATATGAAATAACTCCTTGCATAGACAGAACTTAGGGCGCTTGTACTCTTCCAATAGCAGAATACATGATCCGTTCAACGAAGAGCATACAGTAGATTCGGAATATGAATATTGGAGTAAGCTGCTCCAGACATATCTGTCATTGCCTCATAGTGACAATCATTGACCTTTTTTTGAATGACATAGGCAGAGTGAATGAGTCATAAGATTGCCAATAGATCACGCAAATTGTTCAAGGCATTTTCTTTAAGTTTTATATTAAACTTTCTTCACTACTAAAATTGTTCCCTCTTCTTTGTGTTGCAGATGCATAATTCAAATTTAGTGTAATACATCATCTGTGTAATAGGAAAAGCACCTAATCTATCAACCGGAGACGTCTACTGCCATTTGTGGAATAGTAAGTTATTCTACACAATGGAAGATAGCTACAGAGACAGGACTTCACTAGTGAAAGGTGCTAAGGACATAGCTAGGGAAGCAAAGAGACACACATCCAAAACTGCAAATAAGCCAAGAGAAGCAGTGCATGATGGATATGTCCACAGGGTTGAAGATCACTTCCCAGATGAAGAGGAATACTATTCACAAGGCAACTACAATGAAGAGGGTAATGATGATGAAGGCTCTAGCGATGCAACGGAAGGGCATGATGAAGATGATGAGATTTATGATGGGGAGTACCAAGGAATTCCTGGTCAAGGGAAAGATGGCATGGTTGCTTTAGGTCAACCCGTTCCTGATGAGTATAAGGCCCGGCATGAGCTAGAAAGTGAAAGGAAAGCTGATGAAGAAGAGTTGGCGCAGCAATATGAACTCATTATTCAAGAGTGTGGACATGGCCGCTTTCAGTGGACTCTCTTCTTTGTGCTTGGCATGGCTCTAATGGCTGACGGGGTTGAGGTGTTCGTAGTTGGATTTGTTTTGCCAAGTGCTGAAACCGATATGTGTATACCAGATTCTGGCTCTGGCTGGCTCGGTGAGTACCAGTTTTATTATTATATGTTTTTTAAAATCTAAAACGTAAGATTACACATTATCATCAATAACTACAAAAGGTTGAGCCTCAGGAATGTTATTTGGTTGTAATTGATACCTTTTGACTTTGGTGGTTGAAGGACCACCCTTGAGAAATGGAAATAAAAGCAAGTTAACTTTCTGAAGGGTCTGTATCTTTACGTGTACACCCAAAGGTTTACAAAAGGTTTGGATAGAGAAGCAAAAATATACCGTTACATTTTTTGATGTTAAGGGTTATCATGGTTATTTTTCTTTATTCAGGAGATTTGTGCATGTCCTTTTTTTACCCACAGGTACAGGTTTTGATTTATCATAGAGGGTGATATATTTGGTATTTGTATTTGATGATTTTTGCAACTTTTTAAAAAAATTAAATGCACAAAAAAGTCACAAAATCATGACCTACGTGTACTATTCTATTGCTTATGTCAGCTGGAGGGTGGAGTTTTTTTTCGCAAAAATTTTTAGATTTTTTACCAGAATTGTGCATAAATGTAAGAGTTATCATACATCTACATCTGGATTTAAATGATATTTTAGGTGCAGAACTAAAACAAAAGTCAAAGTGAACTTTACTGGGTGGATGAAACAAAAAAACCAATTTCCAAAGATTCCAATCATTAACATGCCTTACAACAAACAATTGTACATCTAGAAACTCAGAAGGAAAACAGGTAGACTTTGAGGACAATTACATTACAGGCAGTCCCCGGGTTACATACAAGATAGGGTCTGTAGGTTTGTTCTTAAGTTGAATTTGTATGTAAGTCGGAACTGTATATTTTATCATTGTAATCCCAGCCAGAACTTTTTTGGTCTCTGTGACAATTGGATTTTAAAAATGTTGGGTTGTCATAAGAATCAGGATTAACACTAAAGCTTCATTACAGACACCTGTGATAACTGTTACAGCTGATTATTGCAGCCTAGGGCTAAAGTACAATAAATTACCAATATCCAGAGGTCCGTTTGTAACTAGGGGTCGTATGTAAGTCGAGTGTTCTTAAGTAGGGGACCGCCTGTATAATGTTTTAGTGGAGTCCTATTTTAGATTATTTGCAGATACTAGTATGAATAAGAGCGGTACGACAAGATGGCATAAGATGTTTTTTGGGAATAGACTACGGAAGTTAAAGTTGGACCAGACAGTCTTAAAGAAAGACAAATTTATCAATCAGCATTTGACACTTTGATTAGTCTGGAGCAGTTTAATAGTGTCATGGCCACATTTATTAAAGCCCCTGCACCAGTTTTTTGATGTTGCACGTCCCATGTTAAAGGTGCACTAAAAAAAAAACTTGGTGCACTCTGTTGATGCACTGCAGAGGCGCCAGATTCATGCAGAACGTGCGCCAGAAATCCTGAATCTGGCGCCCGCTGCACACTATACAGGCAACTACATATAGTACAGACTGACCTGTTTTTGATAGATGTGGGCCTTTAGGTCAGGGGTGCACAACCTTTATTGGTCAGAGGCCATCTCTCAACTTCAAGGAGCCGCAACAGTTACCAGCACCCTAGACATGCTAAAAACCACAGTACAGCACAAATTCCACCCTAGAAATCCTACTGCATAATGCTATATTTGTACAATAACTAAAACAGACCCCAGAGCAGACAACAAATATAGTGCAAAAACAAAAAAGTAATAGTACTGGAGATCACCCCCAGAGCAGACTTATAATGCAGGAGACCTCTGAGCAGACATATAATACGGGAGACCCCAGAGCTGGCTATAATACAGGAGACGCCCAGAGCAGACTATTATTGAGGAGACCCTGGAGCAGAAACACAATAGAGGAGATCCCCAGGGCAGACCTATAATACAGGAGAGCCCCGGAAATTTATATAATACTGTAGACTCCCAGTACAAGTCTATAATACAACCCCCCCCCCCTCCCGGGCAGACCTGTATACATGGTATCCATGTGCAACCAGTTTAGCTTTGGGACTCTTGTGCTGGTCCTGGTATGAATAGTGACTGACTCATTGGGAACAGACATCTGGTGCTTGATTCTGTAGGATCAGGCAGGCAAATTGTCAGGAACAGCCCATAGTCAGGGCAAGCAGCAATGTAGCAAAAGGGACTTAAACGGTGGCAGCACAGTTTCAGGAACAAGTCAGGGATGTACATGGAGAATATCATACCAGGATTGTGGTCTGAGAGCAAACCTTTTATTACCCGGAGCATGCACCTGAGGTCTGGCTGGGGTGACACACAGGCCCTATAAATGTAAGGGGGTGATGAGTATGCACGCAATAGGACCCAGAAGCCGCTGGTTGGGAGCCTGCTAAGACACGATAACCTTATACTATCAATGTTACAATGGATACAATCAACTTATGAAGTCTTTACCGGTTAGGTCACTTGCCATACAGAACTTACATTAGCAATACAGGCAGTCCCCGGGTTACATACAAGATAGGGTCCATAGGTTTGTTCTCAAGTTGAATTTGTATGTAAGTCGAAACTGTATTTTTTATAATTGTAGATCCAGACTAAAAATTGTTGCCCAGGGACAATTGGAGTTTCATCATTTTTTGGTGTAATTGAACCACAGTCAATTGGTGGGCAGAGGGGTCTGTCTTTAAGTATAGGTCGTCTGTAAGTCGGGTGTCCTTAAGTAGGGGACTGCTTGTATATGTAAACGGTTACAATAATTACAATATTAGACTATATTTTTCATTCTGTAATACTGCCTCAATATTAGAAATATACTGAACACTTACTTCTTTATCAAAGTGTAGAAATTTTCAAAAGACTTCAACCTCAAATATATTCAGCTGTAATGTACATATATTTTTGATATTCGACAGGAGAAATGTTCAGTAATGAAGTGATTTAGTTCATCCATTTACTGTCACTCACTGTCTGATACCACAGAGCAATTTGGGTAATAGATGTTGACACTCCATCAGCTACGTATTAATAAGCCAAGATATTTGCATATAATTCAGTAAAGCAATTCATCCAGGACATAAACCTAGAAAAAAATATTCTCCTGCCGTCTTTGGCACTGAAATTGCTAAAAAAACTTTCAGTTTTTGACTTAAATGACATTGTTTTTATTATTAAATGGGATATTATTAATTAGGATATTAAATTGGGATACATTATTTTCCAAATTGATTTTTTAAAATAATTGTTCTGTGCTGTTATTCTTACTGTTTCAGTTTGCAAATAATATAATAAATGCTTTTACACATTTACTCCCTGAAAGTTTGTGGAGTCACAAGGACATCTAGACAATTTATTCATCATACGTCGGTGCATGGTGCGCCAGCCCCCACCCATCCAGTGCACCTGATATATCAGGAAGCTCAGGCCTGAACGTGCGCCGGTTATAGCTAGTGTGCAGGAACCCCCACTGCGGGTGAGCTCCCCTTCACACCACTTCATGTGCGATTGTTGTGGAGGAGGTGTGAAGTGGGAAATAGTCATACTTCCTGGTGTTCTGTGCCAGGAATTGTGATTATTTTAGGCCCTGTAAATTTACCCCAATGTTTTTTTTTTTTATTATATTCTATTTGATATTCTTTTTTAATTTTTTTTTATTAGTTTAAGTTAGATGGGTGGCATCGTTGTTCGGCTGAAAGTTGAGCCTCTAGCCCAGTCTTAAATTTAACCAACTGAAACAGGCCTTACTCATGACCAGCTTTGTACTTACTGCCATCTGTCTTTCCCATGAAAAGCCTCTGCACGGTACGGCACGGCATCACTATGCTTTACTGTTGGAATAATTATCTAGGAGTGATGGTAAAAGTTGGCTGCACAGATAAGGCGGATTTAAAGGGAACCTGTCACCACATTTGCATACATACAGCCAGTGACAGGTTCCTATAGAACTCTATTCACTTACTGACACTCTTCTTTTAGCTAAAAATTGTGTCCCTTACATCCACATAAATCACATTTTATCTTATATTACCTGGCATCAGAGGGGGCGTGTCCTGCTTGGCCAGTCCCTCCCATCTATTCGTCCAAATTCTTTATGCCTCCTTACTGATCACAGTTCATGTCATGTGACCAGAGTGACATCATCGCAGGTCTTTTAGCCTGTTAATAATAGAAAACTTTACCCCATGCATGTATCTAACCACATGAAGTCACAGCAGCCTCCATGGACTTCTACTCCTCTCCATCCTCCATGAAGGCTGCTTAGACTTAATGTGGTCAGATATATACTTGGAAGGACTTTATCAGCAGACATTGTTAGTCAGGGTGGTTAAAATTTGGTGATAGGTCCTCTTTAATCATTAGTGTCTGAGGTAGAACTGTTCTAGTTGCCCATGGAAACCAATCAGAGCTCAGCTTTAGCTTCATAAACAACTGTGGGAAAATGAAAGCTATGCCCTGATTGCCTTCAGATAAGTGTTTCCAATATATCCATAAAATACATCTGATTCAGATTTTGCTGCTACAGATTTTTCATTGCGATGATGGGTCTTTCCCAGTCTAAGACTGTAGCGTTCTGCTTTTAGGGACGGTTTTAGACAAAGTGGGGCCCTGGGCAAAACTAAAAGTGGGACCCCAGACCGCCACCCCAAAACACCCCAAAACTATTTTATGAACAGTCACATTCAGTAATATTTCTCACTTTAGTCTTGCACAATAACACTTTGTAGTTACACACAGAAGTAGGTAAGTATCTGTAATATGGGACTGTAGGAGAATCATATAGGAAATAGACAGATGATAGGTAGATTAGTGATAGAAGATAAATATGAAAGATGGATTTATAGATAAATTATGGATAGAGGGATAGAAGATCAGTTTGTAGATAGATAGATAATAGAAGATATATAGATAAATAGATACACAAATAGCTAGATAGATAAATGGTTAGATGAATAGATGATAGATATATAGACAGGAGATAGATAATAAGCATCTTCAACCGGGCATTCAACCAAGGGGTTTAAAAGACCAATACATCCCCTGCGCACAAAAGTCGACATACAGGGGGCCCCTTTATGACAGGGGGCCATGGGCAATTGCCCAGTTTTCTGCCCCCTAACGTCAGCCATGACTGTGCTCCCATATGATAAATATCTGTAGGAATAGTTTGTAGATAAATCTCCAGCTCACCTGTTCAGCAGGTAGATCGCTTCTTGATGTGCAATATCCAGAATCCAAATGTGAAAGGTGCTCGGGTCACACTCGAGAAAAAACCTTTACCGCTTCAGGTATAGCATGCAGAAAAAGGGGTTGATAGATCCAGCACTAAAATTACATATTCTTTATTTAATCCATTTATGCAAATACAAAAAACAAAAAAGCCATGGTGAAAAATGAGCTGGAATGCTCCCTGTTAAAAAATACAGAAGCGGCAGACCTACGCGTTTCAGAAGTATACTGGCATGTCGTCCTTAGTCATGGCTTAGTGGTCTATAGTGAAAAGCAGATTGGGAGGGAAGGAGGGAGAACAGTAGTGGATTATTATATGAGTGGTTCGGGCAGAAGCACGGTGCTCAAGGCTTCTAGGGGGCCCTTGGCTACCTATCGGATTTGGTCCTAGAGAATAAAAACAGAGGACCTCCTGCACTGAAACTCCCATATGTTTGTGTCTGTTCTCAACACACATGAATACACCATCATTTGCAGGACCTTTTAAGGTCCTTAAACTACAGAACTGAATACAGACAGAAGGAACCCCCCTTTTTTTCCAAAGAAGTTTTGTTCTGGTACTTTATGTAGACACATAATAAATACATTTCAAACCATTAAAAAAATGTGACACAATATTCATACAATCCAGGACCCATGGTAGTCCTAATCCAATCCCTGAAAGAGAAGGATAAGAGTCAAAGTTAGTTACAAAGTTTCTAGTATTGACTCGTACTATTGATTAATAATAATTGTTTTCTTTGTAAAGTTAGTGATCATTTAAATGTAGAATTTCAATACTTCCTGTCATGCAGAACTTAGAATAGGCGATTTTTTTTGTATTTTAATCTTCATACAAAAAACATTACATTACTCTTTTTTGCTCTTTTGGAATTCTGAATTCATAAATTAAAATTCCGCAATATTTCACGTTCTGGCAACACACGATCAATATCAGTCAGAAAGCATAAAAACAACTAAGAAGTATTGTTCAATTATAGAAAGCCCTGGCAAGAACCTGTCCTTTTACCATTACAAATGATATTTGTTTCGTGGCAAATGCTTATGTTTGCCGGTAAACGTCTCACTCTTTTATTTCGACAATCTGTATGCTCCAGACATCTGTCCAATTTTTCACTGATGCACTTCAGCAGAAATAGGCACTAGAGAAAAGATTATAGCAGCGCTTCATCACTGGCAAGCAGGTGTCCCTTGTCAGATCAGCTTCCCGTCTTTCCCCGCAGGTCAGATGTGTCAGCTTAGCTGGCGTTCTGTGAGCCAAGCAGAGACAGACAGGTACATGATTCAGCGAAGACTTATCATAACCCCTTTCGGGATTGTACCATAGCTGTGCACACATGCTGATCCAGCAGCATTAACTCCCTCCAGTTTTTTTCTTCTTCTGCAGAATACTAATAGCATATCATAGGTATAGCCAGGCGAGGGATGGCGTATTATTATCTTCAACTATTCCCTAGCTAAAGCCGGCTCTATTACTACAAGCAGAGAGAGAAAGAGTCATGGTGCCCCACAGCAAAAAATTGGAATACAGAGGCATGAGCTTCAATGGTTATACAAATGAATATTAAAAGGCGTCTGTAAGTAGTCCATGACCATGTAAAACTGCTGCCAAAGCCAGGTAGGCAGGAGCCCTGTAGATCTGTGTGACCATACATTTGTGGCCGCAGGACAGTGAAAACTGATTTAAATTCCTGGATTGTATCTTCTTCTCCAAGAAACTGGGGCGTCCTCACCCTGCTTTTCTCTTTGCACTCTGCATTGGGCTTCTCCACAGCCTTTCCCCTGAATAAAGATTGTATCTGGTTTAGGGATGAATACTGTCAGGAAGTTACCGACAGACGCAGCCGTTCGTGCTGTTAGAGCCTAGTACCAGTGTATCATAAATGACTCTATGACTGTCTCTATGAATGTCTGTAACAGAACAGTAGGTGGTCCACCATGACCTCTGAAAGTCTTTATTCACACATCTTACTGCTCAGACCCCTGATCACCAGAGATGTTTCTATCAACCCCTTTACTCCCATAGACCACTTAATGTATGCAATAGATATGGTTACTTTGTTGAGGACCCTTTTTTATTGGCCACAAAAAGCAGATTCCATAGACATATAGTGGCAGGCAAGTCACCATGATGCCTCTGTCTGAACAGTATACATATTGGGGCACATTTACTTACCTGTCCCGTCGCGATAACTAAGATCATGTGTCCAATTTCCTGCATCTGTCGCTTCTCCGCTGAGATCCACCGGAGTTCACCTTCTTCTTCCCGGTGCATGTGAGTGCTGATCTTGTGACACAATTTGCTTTTTAAATTCTTCGGTTTGTCCGATGTTCACGCCCCCCGATTTGTGTTGCATGCAAGCCGGCGCCAATGCGACAAAATCCGAACGCGTGCGCCAAAAACCCGGGGCAATTCAGCGCAAAACGGAAAAGAATAGTGAAACCCGACAAAAATGCGGCGTTCGGACCCTTAGTAAATGTGCCCCATTGTATCCAGCAGGGAATACATGATCAAAAAAATGCAGGTGGCTGAGTCATTCCATACTTCTTTGTGTGACATAGCACAGTATATGGTCAGCTGAGGCCCTTATAGCCTATGGGGGACAGATGGAACTGTATGATTTCTATTCCCAGCCTCTACTGAGCGTACACTGTGGGTGTTTCTCAAGTGATTTAACTGTCCATATAAGAACAGTTACCTCACTGAGGAGACACCCAGCAGAAAATCACTGATAAACCTCTCTACCTCCTGTTTTTAAAGGGCACCTACCACCCCGATTCTACCTATAAAGGTAGAAGGGATGGTAGGTGGATGGATGGGACGTGAGGATAGCCCTTTTTTGGGCTAATCCTCACTTCCCGGGTGTCTTTTAGAAAACTTTATTTTAGCTATATGCTAATTTTTTTATGCGACTACTGGGGCGTGGAGTAGCCGGACATGAGGCTACTAGTCACGGCTACTCCACGCCCCAGTAGCCACGTTACTCCGCCTACCAGATAATCTTCGTCGCGCAGCTCCTGGTAGCTGCGTGCCCTCCTCCGAGTCTCCCGTCTACTGCGCATGCGCAGTATTTCTGGCCCCGGAGCCGTGGCCGCGCAGCATGCGCAGAATGCAGGGGACCCGGGCGAGGGCGCGCAGCTACCAGGAGCTGCGCGCCGAAGATTATCTGGTAGGCGGAGTAACGTGGCTACTGGGGCGTGGAGTAGCCACGACTAGTAGCCTCATGTCCGGCTACTCCACGCCCCAGTAGCCGCATAAAAAAATTAGCATATAGCTACAATAAAGCTTTCTAAAAGACACCCGGGACATGAGGATTAGCCCAAAAAAGGGCTATCCTCACGTCCCATCCATCCACCTACCACCCCTTCTACCTTTATAGGTAGAATCGGGGTGGTAGGTTCCCTTTAAGGGGGGCAAACTGAAGGAGGTATCCCATTGTATGATCATACGGTGAGATACGTAGTAGTTCTCCATTGTAAGGACTCATTGTAAGTTGGGAATCCTTCTGACATATCTTGTACAATAAAGGGCCATGACCTTTCAGAGAATGGGTATGACATTGCAGAAAGTAGGTTCCCCAAAATTTTGGGAATGTTGTGCCCTAAAGCTAAACCAAGGAAGAGATATAAAGTTAAATTAGTTACTCTAAGGTCTTTTCCTTTATTTATGGATATCTGTTGAACAACTTTTTAGGTCTTTGATATGTTCCTAGAAAATATTAGTTAAACCTGAAGTTACGAGGAAAGTGGAAGACCTCTAAGAACACTTGTTCTGCTGCCTTGTTCCTTCTGATAGATCTCAAGTATTGTTGTATGTGGACAAGAAAAAAAACAAGAGAAAATCATTCTGACAGTAATTTATGGAAATAAAAAATTGTCATTGTTGAGTCCAAGGCGGTTCTGCTTCTGTGAGGATCTAGATGAAGCATAACAATATTTTCTTGTTTGCCAGGTAGATGTTTCTGCATGTCTGAATTTCATTTCACTTCACTTGATTTGATGGACTCACTCAATATTGTGCTCAGACGATAAAGGGAAATTCATTGTCTAAGATATCTTTGTTTTCATTGCGATGGGATTGCATTGAACTTGTACTTAGAAGCCAGGTCTATGCAGTGAAATAGATTCATCAGCTTGCCTTTATCATTATCACAGCTGGAAAGCGTTTCAGTCTGTAGAGAAAGTCAGATGAGTGAGGGCAGTCACAGCGGGAGAATGTCCTCAATGGCCGAGAGGTATTAGGAAGCAAGAGAAACTTTACAAATATGATTACAGAACGTTGACTCACTTTCCGGCTACATCATTCCATGGCATTACACAAGTTGTTCCAGATGGTCTTAAAAAGACTGTATTACCTATATGTTTTATTAATTGACCAGATCCTAATATGTGTAATTTTTTTTTATTTTGCTTTTCTTTTAAATTCTATTCTCTGTAGATAGACGTCTTGTTCCAGTTGGTGTTTCTAACCAGTAAACTTTAGGGTAGGAGTGCTAAATTGTGAACGGTCTGTAAATCAGGGACCATGTGTTGGCTGGATTTCATGGAGCAACCTCAAAATAGTAGACCGGACTCCAAGAATCATAGTGAAATAAGATGGAAGGAGTCCCTGCTTCCCTACGGAACAACAGGGCCTATCTGTAATCTTGATTAAAATTTGTTGTCATATCCAACTTGGAGTCTGGTCTGCTTGGAATCTTGTTCTTGGTACTATGGTCAGTCTGTGAAATATGTTTCACAGATCAACCACGATGCATCTAACCTTTAATCTGGTGATGACTGACTTGTATAGAAAAGAGCTTTGGACATGCTCCATAACCTGTACAAGGAGGAGGAGGAAATTAGCTGTGGTCATCACCTTTCATCAGTGTCGGATCCAGAGTTATCTGTCGCCTTCCCTTATAATTACAGATGAGCAACCCATTAGTTTCACTTCATGTTGTCAGGATTCGGGATCAGTGGATCCTTTGGACCACCGCGTGAGGTGGTACTAGCCGACACCTGGGCCCGGAGTCTAAGTGGCACCTGGTTTTCACCAGAGCCCACCACAAAGCGGGATGGACTTGCTGCAGCAGGGTACTACCAGGTCGTTCCACAGGTGCAACTAGCTCGTGGTGTCAGGCGAGGTCGAGGTACCTTAGCAGGAGACAGTCTCGTGGTCAGGTTCAGGCACAGGGTCAGCGCAGGCGGCAGAGATGCAAGGTTAAGTCCAATCCGTGGTCAGCAACAGGAGGTCCAGGCAGATGTGAACAGGAACATAGGAACACGGGACACAGGAACGCAGGAACACATGAACGCAGGAACACAGGAACCCAGGAGCACGGGAGCAGGAACACACAGGAACGCAGGAACATGGGAACTCAGGAACACACTGGAATGCAAGAATATTGCAGGGGAGCTTTCTCAATGGCATAGGCTCAAAGATCCGGCAGGGTTTGCAGGAAGAGGCAGGCTTAAATAGATTTCCTTTAAATCTCTTGGAGCCGGGGCTCCCACCCCATAGGAGTCAGAAATGCATGCGCATGGCCAAGGAAAATGGTCTTGCTGTGGTGGGGTACCACCAGGTCGTTCCACAGGTGCAACTAGCTCGCGGTGGCAGCTGAGGTCGAGGTACCTTAGCAGGAGAGAGTATCGTGGTCAGGTTCAGGCACAGGGTCAGGGCAGGCGACAGAGATGCAAGGTCAAGTCCAATCCGGGGTCAGCAATGGGAGGTCCTGGCAGATGGGAACGGGAACACAGGAACGCGGGAACACAGGAATGCGGGAACACAGGAACGCAGGAACACAGGAGCAGGAACACACAGGAATGCAGGAATATCGCAGGGGAGCTTTCTCAATGGCACAGGTTCAAAGTTCCAGCAGGGTTTGCAGGAAGAGGCAGGCTTAAATAGATTTCCTTAAAATGGCCAGCACCAATTAACGGCGCGCTGGGCCTTTAAGTCTTTTGAAACCGGCGCGCCCTAGGAGTCGGGCATGCGCGCACGGCCGAAGAAGACAGAGCGGGATCCGGGAAAGGTAAGGTGCGCAGGCGCCTTACCTAGGGGAGGATAGAGGCACGGGTTCACCCGTGACACATGTCCAGCAACCTGACACCCCCTGGCCAATCATGGACATGGTAAGTAGCAAGGGGTGTCCATTTGCCGGATTAGCTGTTAGGCCATGAATCTGGTAATACTTCTGGGTCGCACGGCTGAACCCAAACTACGGGTCTGCTCATCTTTAATTATAATCCTCCTTGTGATGATAATGAGATCACCCATGAGAAATAATATATCTAAATATATAAAGTGATACGGAAAAGTAAAAAATTCTTAAAATATATTAACCCTAAGGACCAACTCCATTTTAGTTTTTTGCCTTTCCCTTTTTTACACCCCATCTTAAAAAAAAAACTTAACTATCTTTTTATATTTCTGTTTGTGGAGCTACAGGAGGGTTAGATTTCTGTTTAACAAAATTTACTTCCTAGTGACGGCACCTACACATTGGGGAACATTTACTTACTCGATCCTGTCGCGATCCCCGCTGTGCGTTGTCCGAGATCAGGTGCACTGGATGTCCTGCATGTGTCACTTCCCTGCGCAGGTCCCTCGAAGTTCACCTTCTTCTTCCCGGTGTATGTAAGTACATGTCTTGTGAAACAATTTTTACCACGTTAAATCTCACGGCTTGTCCGAATCCGACGGCCCGACCCCCCCCCCCCAATTTGTGTCACATTAAAGCAGTCACGATTGTGCCCCAAATCCAATCGCGTGTGACACAATCCTCTACTAAATACCTTTCCCAGAGGAAAACGTAGGAAAACCTGGCGGAAATGCGATCCGTGGACCCTTAGTAAATAAGCCCCATTGTATGTCCTGTATCTACAATATGGCATTTATTAAATTTCATGGGAAAGTGGACAACCCATTTATTTAAGAAATGTTGTCTCTATTATATCTGTTGGGTCCTACACACTAAATTCTGGTGGCTAATGAAAGCAAAATCTGGAGTTTGGCGCTAGTATCCAAATTCAAACCTATCCCATTGGACGCCTCTAAACCATAGTTACATATTATTGGCCTCTCCCCAGGTAATTTTCTCTATAAATTCTGGGCACCTGTGCTGTGGTCACTGCCAACTTCATAGTAACGGGATATGGAACACTTACAAGAGCCCGTATAATAAATAAAGCTGGACTAGAAACAGCTTTTATATGGAAATATATCCGCTATTTTACAGGAGGAAATTAGCCAGCTGTGCAGTCAGCATATGACTTCATCCACCCTTTGTTTTCTGGTTTGAAATATAATTTCATCACTTACCGTAACACTATAATTCTTATAATAAACTCCTATACTGGTTTTAAAGGCTTCCATAGTTCTAGTAAATGCATGGAAGTACCAAGAGGCCACAAGCTAAGCTATAACTCATTCATTCTTTCATGTTTTTCTTTTAAAGACCAACCAGAGAAATGTCTTCTTAATGTTTGTTTACCATCTGGATCTCAGGGCTCGCTTACCAATTTATTAAGCCTGCCTTTAAAGTGGGGTCTGGGGGACATTGGGCTCACCAGAGATAGTTACTCAGAGGGGTCATTCCATAGCGAGGAAATGTCTAGTCTTAATTGCTTTGCAAACTTACTGTAAGTTTGGCACATTAATTTGCGAATCAACCCACAAGAAACAGAAGCTTGTGAACGGAAGTGGTTTCACATTCAGTCTCCTGATGAAATAGTGCGGGTTGGATCTTCTGTTCTTCGGAGAATTCTATAAAACTCTTTTAGACTCCTATAGAGCTAGACACTTTATGAGACAATCGAATGTGATAAAACCAAGAAACCAAATGATAAAACCAAGAAACCGATTCAGGTTTCATCTTTTAAAATCTATGATCGGCGGGTATTAACTGTATAAATGCCGCTGATAAAGTCACCAATAACATTATAGCTACTGCTACTGGGTGCCCCATTTTGTGGAGGGCTGGCACTCCCAATGCTGTCATGCGGGAATGACCATCATACTCAAAATGATGAAGTGCTAGTGTCAGCGTGCATAGCAGTACCTGCTACACCCGCACACGTACAGATGTTAACAGTTGGTGGGGGAGGTTTTAGCTAAACCCAGACCGTGGACCATGGATATAATATAATATATGACCAATCATCCAGCAGAAGACAGCCCCTCTTAGTGATGATTTTGGAGCTAAGCGCTAATGTCTTTACCTTATCAGATGATTCGAAAATAACCTATTAAACCATAATGCTGATACTCTTGTGCAAGCGATAATAACAACATAGATTACATGCAGTGGACGTAACATTATCTCCTCCGATGCCCCCAATAAACCCCCTGACATTGCTGCAGTATGAGCATACATCAAAACACTTGAATCTCCATCAAATTTTTCGTAAGATTTGAATCTATCCTGTCCAAAAGTTGCTTCATCAAAAAAAAAAAAAAATTAGGGCTGGATTTAAATTAACAAAATATACCAGTTCTGACTTTCAACATTCAACTTAAGAACAAATCTACAAAATCCATCTTGCCTGTCAGCTGGAAACTGCATGTATGTGTTATAGAGAAGTATTCAAAAAATGTTACAAAACCCAAAATTGAGAAAAGCATATTAAAAAATACCCCTTGATTCAATGTTCTACCTTATCTAATGGGAAAACCATAGGCGCAAAATAAACAATGTTATGAGACTATAAAATCATTGTTACCTGGAGAGCTTAGTGTAGGTCCTAGTTTCTAAACCTTATATACTATAACATCCCTCCTTAGAGACAGACAAGTGTGCCACGCTTACCGGAGAGGGCGCTTGGAGGCATTATAAAACAAATGAGCACATTTAATTAGAGACTGAATCAATTAGAGGAGAATATTGGCCCCTTTTGGCAAGAACACAAATAAAGTAATAGTTCAATTACCATGTAAAATTTACCACCTGCAATCCTAAAAATTAGAACTCACTGCCAAAGGAAATTCTGCTGATTTCAGTCTGTAGAATTAGGGCTAATCCCTCGATGTAGAGAATGTCGGGCGCGTGACACACACATTAACGCAAATAGGTTTAGTAGGTTTATGTGCTGGTTGTTCCAAATAGTTTTTCTCATGTTGGTGAATCTGTTACTAACCGTAATATTAAAACATGACTGGATTTTAGGAAACAAAATACACATCTTGTACTGTATACACCTTCGGCAGCATTCAGGTATACTGTATTATTGTTGAATTGCAATATACTGTACATCAATTTGTTTGTAATCTTAGGCAAGGTTGACATTGGTATTCAGTGTTTTGTCAGACACCTTCATTACTGATTCCATTAAAATCATGGATAAAACATATGGATAAGACTTGGATAAAAATAATTGGAAGAATAAAGTAAGATCTATTTGTGTAAAATCTAATGTGTAAGTCACTAAAGTCACCCGATATGACACCCAAGTATACAAAAACTGCGGCATAAAAAGCCAAAAACTAATGAAATATCTATTTCTATATTATTATCATATAATGATAGACGAAATGAAAAGAAGAAACATATTTTATAATATTTTTTTTCTGCTTTTAAAGGTGTTTGTCCATGAAAGAAATTTCTCAAAATGTTTTTTTTTATCTGTCCAGGCCAGAATGCTATTGCAACTGAAATTCTGTGTGCCACATTTATTGAGGGTTTTAGGCCACTTTTAAGCTGTTTTTTTTTTACTTATGTGAATAAAAGCCATGGCTTCGATAAAAAGTGGGCGTGACTTCATTGGTACTTTGCAGATGGTGCCAGTCGCCAGTCTTATACTGCATCAGATTTATTATACAACATCAGACACAATGGGGCACATTTACTTACCCAGTCACTGAAGTTCTCAGAAAGTGCATTGTCCGACTATAATGCAGTGTGCGGCAGACAGAGTTCACCATCTTTTTAGTTGTGCAACATTAGCATAGGGCAGTGATGGCAAACCTTTTAGAGATCGAGTGCCCAAACTTCAACAAAGACCCGCTTATTTATCGCAAAGTGCCAACACAGAAATGTAATTTGTGATTTATACTCCCTTCTCTGTCACAGTTTTCATTGATACCAGCACCTGAGGACACCAATAAAGCAGAAAATAGTCCCAGGTAGAGCTGTCACTTTAAAATACTTCTTTGCACAGCAAGTCCTGGGCTGTCTGAGACTGCAGGAAGATACCTGGAGTCATCTCTGGTAATGGCCTGAGTGCCCACAGAAAGGGCTCTGAGTGCCACCTCTGGCACAAGTGCCATAGGTTAGCCATCACTGGCATAGGGCGTGCAACACCCTATGAGGGTAGTGTCTTAATTTGGGCACAGCTTGGCACTGGACGCGTGCTATCATTTTCAGTGGGATGTAAGTTGTGGTGTAATGGATTCATGATTTGGTGCAGAAACATAAAAGATTCAAAATATCTCCCCATTCATGAAGGTGAATTAGAACTCCCTAGACCATCTCTAATTTTGCACCAAAAACTGCAACAGGAAAGGAGTCTGAAAACAAGCAGTGCCACAATTTTGCTCCCCCCAAAAAAACAAGTAATGACTTTCGGAATACCACCAAAATAGTGGCACAGACACTTCATAATTAAGGCGCAAGAGGTGCAGCAAGGGGAAAAAAGCCATTTTCGCCAGTTTTCCATTTGAAAGGCGCTAAGAAATGATTTATGTGGTCGAGCAGAGAACTGTCTAATACATTAGTACATCTCCCCTACTGTTTCCGATTCAGAAGACACAAATTACCCTGGTCCTGAATATTCTCAAGGTCTATAAAGAGTTAATTGTTATCCTCCTCCTATTATAGATCTGCAGTACACAGACTTCTGAAAGCCATTTCGTTTTCAGAAAAACAACCTACTATCTTGTCTCTTTTTTTATATGTAAACTTTACAAAGCTTTTTTAGTTCTGCTAAACTAAGAAGTTTGTGTTCTGTAATGTTACCCTAAATGTCTTTGTTAAAAGAATTTTTGAAGTCGAATTTGACAGCGGATGTGGGTTGTGTAATTACTGCACTTGCCAAGTCGCTGAATTCCCTGCTCGATTGTTATTGTCACAGTACAGCCTACACCTTGTCACATCGTTCTATGTACATAATACACTCTCTGCGACTAAGTGCTTCATCAAAAACTTACTGCGGAAAGAGTTCAAATATTCATTTATTCTGCTGCGCTTGAGTTTTGTTTACAGTCTGACTCAACTTGCTCTATCCTAAATGTTGAATAATATTACGAGAGAATGGGATGGGGGGGGGGTGGAGGTCAGATGTCTTGTAAATTATTAATAGGAATATATTTTTGGCTATATATGTCCCTTAGACTTAATTGGATATAGAAAGGATAATATTCTGATGTCTCATTCTCCAATTCTACATAATGATGAGTTACTAATCCTGTCTTACATTTTTAAACTAGATTTTTAGTATAGGTTTACACAAAATTTAACAATGATTGATGCTAGATAATGAATTTGGTGTAATGCTAGACTGTGTAGTCCATGATTATAAGTATTTGCTCACTATGATGCACAATCTTGCATCGTAAGCCGCTACCCTGATTCTCTCCCCATTAAGCCCAACTTCTTTTTAAGCCAAGGTTAAAAAGTGTCTAAGATACATAATAAATGTGCTACACTGGGGCAGATTAAAGTAGAATTCTGTCACATTTAGCTGAATAAATCCCCTACAATTAAAATGGCTATAAGTTGTTTTATAGCCAAACGTTAAATTTGACCCAACATATGTTCCTTATGATTGGAATCATCCATTTTTATTTAACTGAAGAGTGAGACTAAGTATCTAATAAGTGCTGTAATTTTGCCCATTTTCTAAAATGTATCACAAACTAAGAATTAAAGATACTAAACATTTCTTTAACACTTATGCCCACATCACCATTAAACCCTACAGTTATGTATGATGACTTTAGTATACCTACAAAATAGGGGCATAGAAGAAGCGCTCAATAAAGACAAGTCAATTTAATGTACAGGCGGTCCCCTACTTAAGAACACTCGACTTACATACGACCCCTAGTTACAAACGGACCTCTGGATATTGGTAATTTATTGTACTTTAGTCCTAGGCTACAATAATCAGCTGTAACAGTTATTAGAGGTGTCTGTAATGAAGCTTTAGTGTTAATATTGATTCTTATGACAACCCAACATTTTTTTAATCCAATTGTCACAGAGACCAACAAAAAGTTCTGTCTGGGATTACAATATAAAATATACAGTTCCGACTTACATACAAATTCAACTTAAGAACAAACCTACAGACCCTATCTTGTATGTAACCCGGGGACTGCCTGTATTAGAACAGCGATTTAGGACAATGAACTATGGGGCTGATTTATATTAGTCTGACGCACCTTTTTTGGTTGCATTTTAGTGACTTTTTCATAGCGTTGGGGTATTTGCGCAATGTTTTGCACCTTTCCAGCAGTTTGCCGGAGTTGGCCATAGAGCAGTGCTCCTGGTTTGTGTTTCTCCTGCTTCCAAATAATTGTGCAATAACGCCAGTCCTGGCCATGCATACCAATGCTTAGGAAACGCAATAGTATGATTTGCGCAACAAAATTGCATCTTTTTTTCAAACTTGCGTCTAATAAGACTTTAAAAAAAAATCAGTATTTGACAAACGACAAAGACAAATGAGGTGCAAAAAATAGACTCAAAAAGGCACAAAAAGAGTGCAGAGAAGGGGGAAATAAGATAAATGACTCCCTATATCTTGTCTGTGATACAGAAACTAAGCTACAGCTCAGGTCTCCTCCTCATAGTATGCACGCTTAAATGTGTTTGACAGCTTTAAACCACCCTTAATCCCGTCACATTTGTGTAATATTTTTGCTTATGTATTATGAGTGCAGATACCTGTCCTTATACTGAAACCAGAGTATAGGCAGTCCCATACAAGTTACATACAAGATAGGTTCCATAGGTTTGTTCTTAAGTTTAATTTGTATGTAAGTTGAAACTGTATATTTTGTAATTGTAGCTCCAGACAACAAAAATTTGCCCCAGTGACAATTGGAGTTTCAACATTTTTTGCTGTAATGGGACCAAGGATTATCAATAAATCTTCATTACAGACACCTTACAGCTGATTATTGCAGTCTGGGACTAAAGTCACATCCGGAGAGCTTCACCAGAGGTCACAGTGGGCAGAGAGGTCCATCTTTAACTAGTGGTTGTCTGTAAGTCGGGTGTCCTTAAGTCGGGGACCGCCTGTTTTTATATCTTATTTTATACTGTTAGGATCATGACACCTGCTGTTCATTCATGATTTGCCTGCATTATTTCAGTGATGTGTTTTGAAACCAGACGACTTTCACGACTCAATCCAGTCAGTTTCTAGCTTTGTTTTTGTAAGTGAATATATAATGGAGAGACATAAACCATGTCTTCAAGGATTCTTAATCATTGTCTCTGGGAAGAAAGTCTAGTATTAGCCACAGTATTATTATTAGGTCAGATTTAGAAGAGGCAGTCCTCGACCTAAGAACACCCGATTTACATACGACCCTAGTAACAGACGGACCTCTCTGCCCACTGTGACGTCTGGTGAAGCTCTCTGGATACTGGTTTCCCCGAAGGCTGCATTGATCAACAGGAAGGTGTCTGCAATGAAGTTTATTTGATGAACCTTGTTCCTTTGTCAACCCAAAATTTTCAAAATCAAATTGTCACATGACCAAAAAATACTTTGTCTAGAGTTTTACTTACAAAATATACCTTACATACAAATTCAACTTAAAGGGAGCCTGTCATCCGAAATGAAAAGAAAAGAAACCACTACCAGTCTGTTGTCAAGCAGCTTGCAGATGATGGGGCAGATTTACTTACCCAGTCCTGTCGCGATCCCCGAGGTGCGTTCTCCGACGAGGATGAAGTCCGGCGCAATTCTTCAAGATCGTGCAGCTGATTTCCTGCATCTGCCGCTTCCCCGCTGAGGTCCGCCGGATTTCACCTCCTTCTTCCCGGTGTATGTAAGTGCATTATCTTGCGACACAATTTGAATTGTAAATCCCGCGCTTAGTCCAAATCAGTCGGGTTGTCCGTCGGCCACGGCCCCCGATTTGTTTCGCACGCAAGTCGACGCAATTGCGCCAAAATCCGTAATACTGAAGTTACACTTTCCCTCTGCTAAAACGTTTGCTTCACTTTAATTGATAGCCGTGCATCCA
This sequence comes from Engystomops pustulosus, assembly GCF_040894005.1. Taxonomy (NCBI): domain Eukaryota; kingdom Metazoa; phylum Chordata; class Amphibia; order Anura; family Leptodactylidae; genus Engystomops; species Engystomops pustulosus. The sequence continues at coordinate 37,379,892 of NC_092411.1, read as the reverse complement.
GGAAAATCCTCTCTGCCTCCCTGACTTTATACATCCAACTTACATCTCACTTCAAAGTTAATTTTCTGGATGATTCCTTTCAAGAACCAAAATAAAGAACCTATCCTCTGCGTAACCCAAGGACTGCCTGTAGTTTTATCTTATTAGTAAGGACTGGAGATGTGAAGGATATCACAACTGGGAAAGTAGTGAAGAAACTTGACAAGAGATGTAGTATTAGTTCAATGATCGTCTGGCAGTGACTGCAATTTGTAGAGAAAAAGGCATTTAATAAAAGAACACAAAATAAAATGTCACCAATAACGCTGCGATGAGGAATTGAACTGTGGGAGGGGGCCCAGCTACTACAAGGCCCGGTTCTTCATGCAAATATTATTAGTGCACTAGATGGTGTTCGTGAAGACTAAGCTGTACAGCTCATTTAATACAGTCGCTGTTCCGCCGGTTCACTCTTCTGTTCATATGTATTCTCCTTATCACAGCAAACAGCTGCGAGCAGGAAGCTTCTCTTGTGACAGTACAATCTATTACTCCTGATGACATCCGCAGCCATACCTCTGTTACTAAAGACTCAGCCAACAGATCATTGCAAGTACAGAGTAAACATTTGATGATATTACCCTGGCTAAAGATTCACTATTTGCTATAACACCTGAAAGTGTAAAATTGGAATAAATAAGGTCGTTTAATGTAAGAATTTTAGAGACAAGATTTGATACCAGCACTTTGATTGGTTTTGCACTCAGACACTTCTGAAGAATCTCCCCCAGAACTTATCTTATATTTTCCCCATAGATGTTTAATAAAAATTAAGCTGAGCTCTGATTGGTTTCCATGGTCAGTTAGAACAGTTTTACCGAAGGTCTTGTGATATATCTCCCCCAATGTTTTCCTTTAAAAGGGGTATTCCCACCTCAGCTACTACAGTTAATTTAATCCCTTACCCCCTCAAAAATATTTCTTCAATGCATTATTTTTTAGAAAAATTACCTTTATTCCCATAACAGTGTAAATGGGGGTTACTTGCCCCCTAGTAACGGCCCTCTGTTATCACTAGATGCGGCCACCGCCGCTCTTCAGCAGGCGCTTATAATGAGGCTACTCTGAATCTGCTGGGAGTGTGTGAATGCGCATAGACAGCAGTCCTGGTGGATCAAGCCTTACCGCGGGACAGCTGTGTACTGCAGCAAGCCAGCACTACTAGATGAAGAGAACTTACTAGTGCCGGCTTGCTGCAGTACACAGCTGTCCCAAGGTAAGGCTTGATCGACCAAGACTGCTGTGAAGCTACTGCGCATGCCCGGCAGACATCCTGATCGAGCAAGGTATATGTGAACTGCGCATGCGATAGCTACGCGTGTTCACATACTTCCGGCAGGTTCAGTGAAGCCTCATTTACACTGTAATGGGAATAAAGGTAATTTTCACGACATGTGATGTGGACATGTGACCAGCGGCCATCTTCTTTCCTGTTTCTGCTCCATGGAGAGGAAATCAACGGATTGATTAAAGGTCCAGTAGCACTTCAATTCTCCATTACATCTCCACAGCATTTTTCTGCTAAAAGGAGCAAAATTTTAAATAACAACTAATAACATATTAGCTTATATTTTAAGTACCCATTTGTATAAGAACTATGCTGATTCCTGGAATACCCCTTTAAGTTTTGCATTTCGGGCAGTCAATACATTCTCAGTTGTGTATATAAGCCCATAAAAATGGAAATTGGTAGTACATAACCCCTAGGCTGCTGTATGTAGTTCGATATGATGCACCCAAAAACTTATCCATACTGGGCCTAGTTACATTCCTGGTTCATTTTTGGATGATTTTTTTTAACTGAAACATGGGAATATTTGTCAGAAGAACATGTATGGAAGGAGTCTGCCTGTATGTAATGCTGCCTGTACATGACCGGCATTAGTTATGTCCAAACAGTAGCACAAGGTGCCAGCCTTCATCGGGCAACAGGTAGGGGTACACATGGGGCCTTCTGTGTTCCTTTGGTCTTCCTAGCCAGTCCACCATTTTTCACTCTGATGTATATATAAGATCCAGATAAAATTGTGAATGTGAATATTGTCAGTTGGGATGGCAGGAACATACATTTATTTATTATTGACACTAAAAGCATTTTCATAATCAGGGGCACAGAAGTGGGATTTTTGAATTAGGGGACATATTAAGATTTTTTAAAATTAAAATTGGAATAATATTCTAATAATATATTATATGTAAATAGTACCATAAAAATACAACTCTTCTGTAAAAAAATAAGCCCTTATAATGTATCTGTTAGAATTTGACAATGAAAAAAGACAAGGTAGAGTATAAAGACCAAATAATAAAAATCTTAAGGGAAAATATATTCTGTTTCGGTGGGTGCAGGGCACCTTGTAATTAAAAGTCTTGAGCTGTAGGATGGAAACCTTCCAAGCACTATGGGAGATCAATTTTGGCTATATGACTGATTAATTTTATCAACCACGAGTGATACTTAGAATTGATTGTGGTTGGCACCACAGAGGATAATAGAGGATGACAAGGATGGAACGATGGGAGTCCGTGCAATCAACAGTGAAAACGGCAAAATAAAATGCGGACTGTAAGAAGGGACAATCCAGGCTAAAGATATTCATCATTATATGTGTTATATGCAGGAATCATGGATCACATGTTCGAGGAAGCATCATGTACTCTATGCTATGTTTATGTGTTACTAGCTGGACAGCCAGCCATTACTGCCTTGTTCTATGCTCAATGGTAACGGTCAATGTCCTTGTTTCTTGCAGGCAGTATAGTGTATCTGGGAATGATGGCTGGAGCGTTCTTCTGGGGAGGCCTAGCAGATAAAGTGGGACGGAAGCAATCTCTCCTGATTTGCATGTCAGTCAATGGATTTTTCGCCTTTCTTTCTTCCTTTGTCCAAGGATATGGATTATTTCTACTCTGCCGATTACTTTCTGGATTTGGGTAAAACAAGATTTTTTTTTTATTTATTTAAATGTTTTGAAACTTTTTTTGAAAATGTTTTGAATTTTTAAACTTATCAGGATGGAAAAAAGTTATCAAAAAGTTTTACTAAAGAAAAATTCTCGCATCACCATTTATTAATGGTTTAAATATGTGTTTAGATTGTTTTTATTCTGTGGCCACAAATTTATATATAAAAAAGCTCACCTTAATCAAGGGTTTTAATACAGCACACAGATACACACACCCAGAGAAAATGAATGTTGTACCGGCTAACCCCTAGGCTAGAATGAGCTAATTTACATAAAATTTTTTGGACCTATTTCACTGGTGGGGGATGATACTTAGGGTTAGATATTTTGGATGTCTTTATACATTTTCCACTGACGCCTCTATTTGTGGGATTCCAGTATTCTAAAAAATACTTTTTATTGATGTCCTGTTTTCAAGTTTTGGAGGTGGGGAGCTGCAGTCATACAAAAGAGAATTCCTGATGGAATAGAGCAGGTGAGAGAGAGACAGGGGGTTTGTGTTACTGGTCTCTGCTATATCCACTGCTATATCCAGTGGGGGTTGAGAGTGACGCTGGCTGTGTGAAGACAAATCAACCATACTCCTCACCCTTCCCTCAAGAATTCTCTTTAGCCAGGTTTGCAGTTTCAGTGAGGAGGGAGAGGTAGCGTGATGTTATACTGCAGCTCCCTGCCTCCATGATTGGAACAGAGGACATCAATACAAGTGTTTTAGAAGGATGCTGGCTTTAATTTCATGGATAGTGCATCAGTGGAAGGGTCCATCTGCGGGGACGTACATGCGGCCGCAAATTTGCGGCCGTATGTACGTCCCCATAAACGGCAATAGCGGCGCAGACACGGTGCCACACATGTGTGGCCCCGATCCGGGCCGCACACCGCAAAAAGAAAGAGCATGCTCTATCTTTCGGCGTGTGTGCGGCCGTGTCCCGCTATTCTTTATGGAGGGAGGAGGGGTCACCTCCTCCTCCACTCCAGCACACGACGGTATGCCCGCACGGCGGTCATACCGCATGTGAATGGACCCAAACATATATAAAGATAACGATATATAAAAAATACTGGGGCAAATTTACTTACCTGGTCCTGTCGCGATCCCCGACTCAGACGGTCCGACGAAGATGAAGTCCGGTGTGATTCACGTAGCTCGTGCGCCCGAGTTCCTACATGTGTCGCTTCCCCGCCGAGTTCACCTTCATCTTCCCGGTGCTTGTAAGTGTGTGTCTTGCAACACAATTCAAAATGTGTAGTCTGAATCCGACGGGTTGTCCGGCGGCCCGCCCCCCAATTTGTGTTGCATGCAAGCCGGCGCCGATGTGCCAAAATCCGCTGTTAAATGCGGCTCAAAACGGAAATAGTTGGGAAACCCAACGAAAATGTGCTCCACGGACCCTTAGTACATGAGCCCCATTGTGTTGTGGGGAGGTGTTGCTGCTGACAGCTTCTCCTTAGAACCACTGTAGAACAGCTGGAAGCAGATGGCTCTATGCTCTGTTCCGCAGAAAGTTGCTGTTGTGTGTTGCCTAGCCTCTATAAAAATTTTATCCTGAAATAAATTGAGGTCAATATTTTGATACCTTAGGTTTGCACCACATAACAGGTGGTCTTCCCTTAACTGCAGTCCACCTATTCTGCAACCAACCTACTACTGGTTGAAAAAGTTGCCTGAGTCCATTACTCCTGCAACTACCACTTCATTTGGACTACATGTTGGGGCAACGACAAGTCTGTTACTGTTAGCCTTCAGCGAGGTAACCATATAGAGTAAGTGGAGCACACTACATTACCATACAGCCAATAAATCCCCATTGAATGGGCACTGCTCACTAATGAATATATTGATGACTGACTTCCTAAGGAAGGATATTGATCCTATGTGGTTTTAATTAAATGGAGTCATTGATGTGATTTGTCGATTGTGAAGTATGTGATAGTTTAGGGATGACAATAAATCTACACCGGGGATAATGTTTCTACATAATTCAATAGCTGCTTATTTTTAGATGTTTGTCCCTTTGGGTTGTATTCCAGCATAGCTCTACACTGCAGTGAAAAGAAATAACATTTTATCAGTGTTGTGCAAGTGATTTGGTGTATGGTCAATAGTAGAGGCTACTCGCATGTTACTATCAATCGATTTACACATTAAACCTAATAACACTCCCACTAATGGATCACTGAGTCTATGAATACATCAAATAGAGCAGGAATATTTTCTCTTGTAGTATGTTTATTTAAAAACCCCTCCGCCCAAGAGATTATACCAGATGTGTAACACTATGTAAAAAACTATTTCCCCCCAGGGGATCAATAAAGTTGAATTGTATTGTATTGTTAGGTATCAGCAGCATTTTGTGCTATTTCTTACTATAAAATACACTGTAGATCAAAATCCCTAAAAGGTCTGTGTGTACTCATATTGGAATATATTTGTATGTATTTTAAGCTTTCTGTACATCAAGTAGTGGAGGGGGGAGTATGAAGCGGGCTCACAGGCCGAGCCCTCTTCATACTCAATGGGGCAGATTTATCAAGCTGTCTGAAAGTCAGAATATTTCTAGTTGCCCATGGCAACCAATCACAGCTCCCCTTTAAAATATTCATGAGCACTGGTAAAATGAAAGCTGAACTGTGTTTGGTTGCCATGGGCAACTAGAAATATTCTTACTTTCAGACAGCTTGATAAATCTGCCCCAATGTGTGTTTGCTGCACAATTTAGCAAACACCCGTCGCTAACACCCGCAATCCTTGAACGCTGCTGGCAAAGCGTGGGCGCCGCCATCTTGGCTTTTATTGTCGTTTTATATACATATTTTGCTGCACATTGTACAGCATAATATGTATATAAGATATATGTGATGCATATATTCTGTACCTGTGATGTGTATATGTTGTATGTGTGTATATATGCTCTGTATATGGCACTGTATTGCACTTTGTATATGGCACTGTATTGTGTTTATATGCTCTATATGTTTGAAAAATGATTGTAGCTTGCAATTGTGAATATACAAATATGTGATTTTCTTAAGTGGGAAGGGACCCCATTCCAAAGCCTGCTATCAGGCCCTACATCTCCTAGTTACACCCCTGTCTCTTCATACAGTGTGTTCAAGGGCATTTGGACTGAAAGCCTACTCTGCAGTGACCAAACCTCTCATTAGCAGAAATACTCCAGGAAAGTTCCCAGTGTATAGCTCTCAGTCCTTTGGGCCGACCCTAGAACTATACAGACATGGGCACATTTGCTTCATGTGTACATAGTATATGTCTATGTACATATGAAGCAATTGTGCCCATCTTATGTATAGCTGTAGAGTAGCCCTGGAACGATTTCCTTAGTAAGGTCCAAAGAGTCTCAGTACAAGGCTGCTCCCATCATATATATGGCCTCTTTTGTTGATAGGGGGTTGACTGAATGAGACAACCCCTTTAAACGTGTATTATACTATTTCCAACTTTGGTCAACTTGGTTGGGTGCTGCACCTATCACATTTCAAAGTGACAATCTCATAGAGGAACTTGGACAACATCAAATCTATTACAGAGGATTGTGGGTAAAATACCTGGCAACGATCAATGCGATCGTCTAGAATTTGTCAAAAAACTTCATGGCTCTTATAGCTCACAGAAAAAAATTGCTCTTAAAATAATTAATAAAAATAATAGCTGTCACGTAATATTGGATCTTCCTTATGATTTACGTTGTGGAGATCTATTTGATATGTCTGTCAGCTTGGCAAATATCAATTTTTCATGTTTAAGATAATGGGAATTTGGACAGGTGATAAATAACACAGAATTCAAAGTCAATATCAATCTACCAACATGTGAATTATTTTCAAAATGGTTTAAAGGGAACCTGTCATCAATGCTGTCACCTATAAACTAAACATATTGTCTTGTGAGTTCAGTGACTTCATCATACGTTTAGCTTTCTTAGGAAAATATGTGGCCTGAATGCAAATAAATTTTTATATTTAAACATAAATGCAGCAGGCAGGCTTGTTTTTCAGACCAAACACTGCACAGATCCCTCCAGTCTCGATCGGCCACTACCCTGGTTGCCCGTCTCCTTCCTAATACAGTTTAAAATAGTCACCCTCATCCACAAAGCTCTGTTAAATGCTGCATCTCCCTATCTGTCCTCTTATATCTCAGTCTATCGTCCGACCTGATTTGCCAGTGATCTTAGATTATTCTTTTCCTCAATGCAAACCTCCCACTCACATCTTCAGGACTTCTCCCGAGCTGCACCAATCTCTGGAATGCCCTACCCCACACTATCAGACTTATATCAAACCTCCAAAGTTTCAAATGTGCTCTTAAAAACCACCTCTTTAGGCAAGTCTATCCCACTTGCTAACTGCATGAAACTTCACCTCTCTCTTGACTTACCCATCCTGTGACCTCCTCCATCTGTTATGCGGCAAACACAAGATACCAAACTCCGGGCTTCTCTGCAGTCACTTTGACCTTGGATTCTGTATATAAGATGGCAGCCGACTGGTTCAAGCTGCATAATTTTTATTTATTAGATTCTGTTCCCTTATAAAGAATGGCTGGACCATTATACAAGCTCTTATACCTCTTGTGTCAGCCCCTCATCCTCATAGACTGTAAGTTCTTAGGGCCCTCAGTCCTATTGTTCCATATGTTTTTAATTCCTATGATTTGTAGTGTTCTACGGAATATGATGGCTCTATATAAATTAACATAATATTAAGATTATAATACAGATTATTATTATTATCTAGAAGTATTTTGGTGCACCATGTGTGGCCATGATGCCCAATGCATCCTTTCTTTCCCAGTTTCGTAGGGGGAGCACTGTAATTGAAGGCGAGCGGGAGACACTAAGAGAAACTGGAGAAGAAAATGTGCACTCTACATTTTGGCCACTCCCATGGTGCACCAAACTCTTCTTTGGCACACGGATGAAAATTACGATGTATCTCCATTTAGACTCTAAATTCAGCACAGATCACTCCTAATCACTCTTCCAAGTGGCGCTACGACTGGCCTGTTAAATATACAAGGTGATTGAGTCCAACCAAAATTGACATATATGTTGATCATTTTTACAGGATCGGTGGAGCCCTTCCAACGGCATTTTCCTACTTTTCGGAAGTCCTTGCAAGGGAAAAACGAGGAGAACATCTCAGCTGGTTGTGTATGTTTTGGATGATTGGAGGAATCTATGCTTCAGCCATGGCGTGGGCCATAATTCCACATTATGGTAAGAATAGTCATGTGCCAAAAGTGAAACATCATGATTTCTACTAGAATGTCCCAAAAATTGGCATTTTATATTTGGCTTTGATGGTAATTTTTATATAATTGCTTGATTACTAGTTGACATTGCTGCTGTATATATAGATGTTTATTAGGAGCTCTGCTCTATTAGATTACCCCAAATATAAAAAAAAACTTGGGTGTGCTTTGGGTGTGTCATCAGAGCTCCACTGAGCTTCGGGGGCTCATTTGAATAAGGTTAAAGTACATTTTCTAGTAAAGTAAAGTACAAGAGCAGAAATCCTAATGAACATATATTTCTATTCCCGCTGCTCAGATCTACCCAGCAGTGTTAATAGTTCATAAAGCCGAAATCTAATGATATATTTCCTTTAATTAAAAAACCTACAAAATGTCTACAGTTCTGTGTTCATAATATAGTAAAATTTCTTTGATTTTGCATCTATAGGACACGATAGTGTTGTTCGCGCTATGAGTTCATTCTGATTTAGAATCATATTTTAGTGCTGGTTTTATATGGTGAAAAACTGGATGTTTGCCCAGGGATCCTCATTAGGCTTTATTAAGACAGTCATAATGCATTGTGTTATATAGACAATATTACAGCCACAGACCCCTATGAGAGCTATTAGTTTGGGTCATTAGGCCTGTGTTTGGGAGGGGATATGAAGCAGTAATACAGCCTTACAATATATGGTGCAAACATAAACAACCAGAACAGAAAAAAATTGAGTATTTTTTAATTTTATATGGAGATTTTATAAAAAAAATTAAAATACAGGCTGTCCCCTACTTAAGAACAACCGACTTACAGATGACCCCTAGTTAAAGACGGACCTTTCTGCCCCAGTGACCTCTGGTGAAGATCTCTGGATGTTACTATAGTCCCAGACTGCGATGATCAGCTGTAAAGTGATGAAGCTTTATTGATAATCCTTGGTTCCATTACAACAAAAAGTTTGAAACTCCAATTGTCACTGGGGCAAAAAAATATTTTTGTCTGGATCTACAATTATAAAATATACAGTTTCCACTTACATACAAATTCAACTTAAGAACAAACCTATGGAACCTATCTTGTACGTAATCCGGGGACTGCCTGTAAATCAGGAAAACGACTTTAGCCCATAGTGTGCATCAGTCGTGCAGAGCCCTGGAGGTATTATGTATATTGGATTTGCAGTATTTGCTTTTCACGTTCTAGACTTAGTTACTCTGCTCAGCAAAATTGCTCACGCAACATAATTCTTTTTTTCATATCGCATAAAACCGATCTGATATGTAAACTTTAATACAACTTTCATGCCTTCTGATGATTCTTATTTTCATGACTTTATGCTCAATTTAATTTACCCAGTTGCAAAAATGCCACTGGTAGCCTTCAGGAAGCAAAATTAATGGAAAAGCTCCAAATGTCTCCTCGCAAAAAAGGTAATAAGAAACTTAAACGTCCAGATTGTTAAGCCCAAAGTGAAATGAAAAAATGTTGGGCAGATGTTTTATTAAAAGGAAAAAAAAAAAATAACATTCTGGAAAACGCGTTCAGAAGATGCTTATCAAAAAATGTGGAGCGAATGTGAACAGCATGAAAATAATATTGTACATGTGTTTACTGTCTGATCTATAGCTCCTGCTGGGAATGAAATCCGTGAGGTTTCCAGGCACTGTATATATTACACCATCACTGCAGCTCCAATGTCTTTTTTTCGTGTATTTTTAGCTTTTAATAAGTTGTAGAAATTTTTTTTTTCCCCAGTATGAAATTATTACTACTCATATGTCTATCCATAGGTAAGGTCACCAATCTAAGATTGTGGGGGTCCAACACTTGGGCGTCGATACACATCAATAGAGAATGGAGCTGGAAGTCTGGCTCCTTTCTCTGTATAGTGGCTGGAACCAGAAACTGCACTGAACCTCATGTACTTGACTGATAGTGGGGTCCATAGTGGAGGTCCACTTCCGCATTCATAGAATTAGCCTGAAAAGTCTAAACTGTCAGTGCACCATAAACATTTCCTATGTCATACAGATTAATCATTTCTTTTCCCTTACCCTCATAACCCCCCTCTGCATCCTCCCCATCCGACTGGTGGAGAAAAAGAATAAAATACAGATACAGACAGTCCCCGGCTTACATACAAGATAGGGTCCGGAGGTTTGTTCTTAAGTTGAATTTGTATGTAAGTCGAACCTGTAAATTTTTTAATTGTAGATCCAGACGAAAAAAATTTTGGACCCAGTGACAATTGGGGTTTAAACATTTTTTATTGTAATGGGACCAAGGATTATCAATAAAGCTTCATTACAGACACCTTACAGCTGATTATTGCAGTCTGGGACTATAGTAAAGCATTCAGAGAGCTGCACTAGAGGTCAGAGGGGTCTGTCTGTAACTATGGGTTGTCTGTAAGTCGGGTGTCCTTAAGTAGGGGACCGCCTGTATATATCATTACCATTTTGCCCAGATTTTCCTCCACATAATCCTACCCTTTGGCCCCTGTTTGGTACACCAGATCCTCTCATTTTGTTTTTTTTGTTAGTTAGTCTCAGCCATTGGATTTTGTTAGGTCTCTCCCTGCTACCCCATTTTCTGTCAATACAAATACATCCAACATGCAGGGCCCTACCCATAACACTAAAGTGACTTCGGTCCTGAAGATTTTCCTCTATAACACCTAGGATAGCTGTTTTGAATTTATGGAATAATATTAATTTTTAACAACATGAGATATTTGATCGAATATGTCTTCCCAAAAAAACAAAAATATTAGAGCATCTCCATATGACATGTAGAATACATGCACCGGAGTCCTTACATCTATAGCAAACAGACTCAAACCTGATCTCCGTTCTGTATAACCAGAGTATAATAAATCATATGCATGATGTTATGTTGAATTAATTTAGAATTCCATCCAACAGAACAATTTGTAATATTACCATAAACTCCCTTTCAAATAATATGTGAACCAACCCCTTTAAGACAGCCATAAGCAATAAATGCCCATCCACAGTGCATAGAACAGCTGTCGTGTGGGACCAGGTGGGACTTGTATTGTATGGGAGAGTGAATAAAGTATAACACAAGATGCTCTGAGGTGCTCCCGAAATGTAGCCGGGGCAACCCCAGGCTGATAAGCATAGTTTTAATAACTCCATTGCAAAATATAGAGTTAATATAAAAGAAGTCCTGTGGAGCAACCTCTTAGTAGGACATGTCCACCATGAGTAAAACTGTCCTTTAAAGGAAACCTACCATTGGAAATCTAGAGTTTATCTAATATGTAAATGTTTTAGAGAGGCTACTTGGGCGTGGAGTAGCCTCTCCATGGAGAGGGATTAAAACGTTTTTCCATGCCCCAGCAGCCTCTCCTGTCCCTGCCTACCAAGAGGCACCAGAAAATAGAAAAAAGTCCAGCTCACCTACTACTGTAGAGTGCCAGACAAGGCACGGATAACCCCTCTGTGAGGGCCGTGGCAAACTGTGCGAGGTAAGGAAATTCCAGATCCAGCCATGTCAAGGGCAACTCAAACTTTATTGTGGCATATCATTAAAATCCATACGTGTCAACGGCCAACGCGTTTCAAACGGAAGCACCGATCTTAGTCATGGTTTCTGTTTGAAATGCGTTGACCGTTGACACGTATGGATTTTAATGATATGCCACAATAAAGTTCGAGTTGCGCTTGACACGGCTGGATCTGGAATTTCCTTTCCTCGCACAGTTTACCAAGAGGCACCGACTTCTAGAGCTTTGTTCATGCACAGTGGCTCCAGCGTCAATGCGGACACTAGCGGCGATGGGCGTGTGCATGTCCAGCACTGAAGCCGGGGGTCCCTGCGCATGCGGGTAGGCAGGAACAGCAGAGGCTATTGGGGCGGGGAGTAGCTTTTGCTCCCACTCAACAAGAGGTTACTTGACACTCCAGTAGCCTCTCCAAAAATTTGCATATCAGATGGATTGTTATAGGTTATGCAAGCATAGTTTAGGGCTCAGGTTAGTAAAGGGAACCTACCATCAGATCTACCTTAATAGGTAGATTACTGATGGTAGGTCTACTTTAAAGATATTGATGACTTACAGAACTGGCAACTGGATTCAGCTGGTGCCAGAACTTACACAAAGAGCAGAGGAAGGAGCTCAGCTCCATTCTCTGCGTAGTGGCCAAGCTGGGTACTGCAGAATTGCTCCGATTCAAGTGTATGGAGGATAAACTGCAGTAGCACTATACAGTTTCTTTAATTTAGAAAGTATATATTTGCCCAATATTGCGCACTGTATTACAAAAAAAATATTACATTTAGTGACTGAGAAGGCTGTAGATGTTCTCTGCTTGGAAATAATTGAATTCTTTGTCTTTTTAAAGAAACTATGCAGTGCTGGCGCAGCTATATGCTGAATCAATACCATCTCTAGAGTGTTATTACCGAAGTGGCTCCTCTGTATGAAATCATTCAGGCATGATATGGTTTGTTGCACAGAGCTCAGGACTCAAAGCCTTTTCCCATCTCTGCAGCGACTTGAGTGCCCATCCAAGGGTTTCTAGAATACAATACTGAGCTTCCATTAGTAACAATGTTTTCTTCAAGGCACGCGGGTTTATTTGTTACACGTGATTTGGATGGATAAGAATGAATAGTGTCCTGGAAGGAAATAATACACTCTTCTCCAAGCTATTTTACTCTATATAGTATTTGCTGTATATAAAACAGCCACCAAAAAAAACATCATTATAAGCAAGCTTTGCAGGTTAATGGGGTTAGTGGAAGGCATCCAAGATACACAGTCTGCTTCATATTATGTATATAAAAGTAATATATATAATGTCAAATTATATATCTAAATATAATATACAGGCGGTCCCCTACTTAAGGACACCCGACTTACAGACAACCCATAGTTACAGACAGACCCCTCTGCCCACTGTGACCTCTGGGGAAGCTCTCTGGATGCTTTAAAATAGTCCCAGATTGCAATAATCAGCTTAAAATTGTCTGCAATGAAGCTTTATTGATAATTCTTGGTCCTATTACAGCAAAAAAATTTGAAACTCCAATTGTCACTGGGGCAAAAAAAAAAATTGTCGGGAACTACAATGATAAAATATACAGTTTCGACTTACATACAAATTCAACTTAAGAACAAACCTACAGTCCCTATCTTGTATGTAACCCGGGGACTGCCTGTATATATAATGCTTAACAATGCGTTAGTAAAGGTAATTCAAGGGAATCTGTCAGCATTTTTGACAATACAAGGCTGCAGACAATAATCGGTATTGGCAATTAAGCTCTGTATCACCCTACTTTAGTAGCAGTAGGACTGTAGAAAATGTCCAACTACAATAATAGAATATAACTAATTTTTCACAGTCCTGCTGCTACTTACAACACACACAACGGTATGGTTACACAGATGTCCACGGCTGCTACCTAACATTGTCTATAGCTCTGTATGGTCAAAACTGCTGACAGAATCCTTTTAAGGTGAATTAGTTGGAGCCCCAAGGGATCAACTACAGGGTGTAATTTGACTTTCAGCCTGAGAAGACCCAAGGGACTCAATCTCACAAAAGGAGACCATAACTGTAAAATTTAGATGGTTTGTTCTGTTATAGATTTTGTATTGCAAATTAAGTAGTTTCAATCGGTGACCCCATTACCAATATGTTGCATATAAACTTCAGACAAAGAGAACTTATAGCATGGGAGAAGTAAGAAGTCAAGACTATTGTGTTAAAATTTTGGCCTCTTATAATAAAAAAAATGTAAAAATATTAGTCCTATTAAATAACATCTGTTACAGGTAAGTTTAACTCCTTCACAACCACCCATCGTAAATACACGCTGAGCAGGGTCATGAAGGGGAGAATGGAGGGGGCTCAAGGATGGAGCCCTCTCTATACATGGTGGATGTCAGCTGTATTACACAGCTGACACGTTCCGGGGAACTGCTGCAGTCAGTGCTGGCACCAATTGCGGCAGTTAACCTCTTAGGGTTTGAGCACCGCCACCATAAAATCACGGTCGGTGCCCTCTGTGACATCATTGGAGGGTGGCGATCACTGCAATGACAGCTGGGAGGCTACATTCACACGAATGTATACCGGCGGATGACCCCTCCCCTCTCCATAGCTATGCATGGCGCACGGATCCATAACACAGGGAAGATAGGTCATGTCCTATCTTTTCACCGTGTATGAAGCGGTACGGTGCAATATAACAAGGGCATGGCCATGAAAGTATATAAATTCACTTTAGAGCTATGCTTGCAGTTTAATCGTCAAAAAAAGAGAAATGTTCCCTTTAATGGAGGAAGAGATTGTTTTTATATTTTTTCCCAGAAAGCATTGCTTTCCGGTCTCCTTAACCAGCTGGGTCTCCATAAGAAGAAGTATCCCCAGAAGACTATACGATTTAGTAAACAATGCGTAAGAAAATGAGAAGAAAATCAGCTTTACATAATGAGAGTTCTCACATTGTCAAAAATGTAGGTTGCAAAGTATAAGAGCCAATGAAAGTCTAATTTCTATGAAAAAGCTAGCTTGGCAAACATTTGAGAGCAGCGTTATATAATCTGACACATGATAAGAAGGGAGCAATGATCTTTCTGAAGCCTTTAATAAAATCACACAGTATAAAGGGTTTATCGGATTAATAATGTTTCCAGGCTGGTGCCTTGCCACACTTGTATTGTCCCCCCGCTGCAGATTTTGGATACAACCCAGAAAATGTTGGTACAGTAAAATAAAAGATAATGACCTCTTACTTTTATCTTTACTTGTGTTGTAACAAAGTTTTGCTGTACAAAGTGCACTTTTTTCTGGTTTGAGGTATCCTACTCTTTAATGCTTTTTTTTTTATTTCACTTTATTTTCACTTGGTTCTTAAATCCAGAAATAGGTCAGGTTAAAGAGACCCTCTCACCACCTCCACTAATTCCAGATATTTGAATGCACTGATTCTGGGCCAGTTCATAACCCGTCACCAGATTTTACCCCATTAAACGAACTAGCCCCCTCAGGTAGGGTATGAAATGTCCTTTCTAGAATTCCCTTGTTTATGTGAAATCTCACCTGTTATGCTATAAAAACATCTCCAAAGTCATGAGAGAATGAGCAGATAAGAGTCATATTTTGCCTGAGGTGAGTAACTTTTATAGCCTGAAGGCAGAACCTCTAAAATTCTATCCTCACTTCTATAGGAAGTAAAACCATGTTTCTAGTGTCATAACAAAGATAACAATCTCATCTTAGTGTTCTCTGAGCTACAATACTTGCTGTTAAAAATAATGCCAGGTAGAAGTGCCAGGTAGAAGTAAAGATCCAGTGCCTGCCTATTTCTTTCTTTCTATTGGACATCTACCAATAGAATAAATGATGGCAAACCAAGCACACCTACATGCAGGAGTGTGCCCTCTGGCAGGATCGGCTCTTCTTTTAGCGTCTTATGCCCTTGTTTTTACAAAAAAAGTTACAAAAATTATGCCTGAGGGGCTCCAAGCTCCATAGACATTTTTGGAGCCTGGAGTTCCTCAGGCTCATTTGCATAATTTTTAAAACCTTTGCTTCATAAAAACAAGGGCTTAAGAAGCTAAATGAAAAGCCAATCCTGACAAAGGAGCCACACACCTGCATGTACGTGTGCTTGGTTTGCAATCCTTCATCTTGGTGGTAGATGTCCTTTAAAGCATAACTGTAAAGCTTATAAAGTTATTTCTATAGCTGCAAGAGCTGTAAACTAATTTTTTTCCAATATATTTTCCAATTCATTACCTTATTGCAGCTGTTTCTCTGCTTATCCTCTGTTATCATCCCGTATCAGCACTGTCAGCCTGGCATTCTGGTTGCTAAGAAAGCTTTGTAGAATGAAACAGGAAAGGAGATGCAGTCTATGGAGTGAGGGTCACAGAAGTGTAAGGGGAGCACTAATCTGATCTCTGCTCAGTAAATACAGTAAACAGCTTTTTCATGTTTGCTCTGTCCTGTCTAGCGTCTGCTCACATGTTCCCACACACAGTCCTCCGCCTCCCCCTGCAGATGATTAATTTAACAAAGAATCTATTACAAACCATAAGTCTTTCTTGCACACCACCAACTTCTCTGGAGGCTTTGACAAGACTATAGTCGGGTCAGTGAAGAGAAGGGGTTAGGATAAGCACAGCAGTTTTATACATAGGATAAAGGCTATTTATTTGTGTGTTATGTCTTCAGTTCTCTGCACTCCCCACCTTCCACTGCTAGGGAAGAGAGGAGAGTGATAACATCTATTGAATGTTCTGGCTGACAAATCCATCATAGCAGGAAGTGTGCATCGTAGTCATAAGGCTTTAATAGGTCTATCTAAGGGTATTATAGGTCTATCTGTGTAACAGTGCATAGTTTTATATGTGTGTGTAATAATCTGTGTGCTAGATCTGCTAGCCCTAGAGAGGAGAGCTCAGCATTATGGGAAGTGAGGGAAGCTGCTCTGGTGTCAGTGCCCTTAGCTGAAGTCCCAATCAGGAAGTGCCTGTCCACTTCAGGAGAATAGAGGGCTGATAGATATGCCAGGTTGTATCTTAGGCTAGAAATAAGCTAGCGGTATGACATAGGTATCATTGGAATTGTTGTCAAAAGGCTCTCCCCAGCTGTGCTAAAATAATTTTTTTAAAGAATACAAAAAGATAAAGTTGATGGTGAAAATTCTTCTTTAAATGTGTATTATGATAGATTTACATTATATACTTTAAGCTACTTACAAATCCTTACTAGGAAGCTGTACAATAATTTGGTCTCTACGTCTACCTTTGGTGCAGATTATTCTACTTTTTTTTCAGAAAAGTGTAAAGAAAAGCGACAGAGCAATCAGTAAGAAGTCGGGTTGACACTGACTTTCATGTTATCTCTACTAAAACTTTATGCTCAATAATATAGTTCTTCTCCAAAATAGCTTGAAAATATATTAGTTTTTGTATTGCCATTTACTGAAAGCCATATCTGTTTTATTTTTCCATCAATGGGTTTCAGAGAGTTTATTTATGGGGTGAGCTGACCAGAAAACATCAATTCTGACATAATTTATTTTCCAAGGCTCTCTTCATGTTGGTATTTAGCTGTTTTTTAACAATACCAAAATGAAAATTTTTTATACATCGTTAATGTGTTATTTCATCTTTTATTATATTATTAAACTCTTTATTTATTTTTTCCTTGAATTTTCCTAATTGTAATGTGGTGACTAGGGACTGAAAAACGGACAAGACAGAGGGCCCTATTTCTGAAGCCACCAATCTTGCCCTACCTACTTAAACCACTCTAGGTGGTGGCCAGTAACTGGTCAACAATCCCTTCCATCACCAAAGTGCAAAACACGAAGACAAAGACAAGATAGTAGAAATAGATTAGATTAGTCACCAGGGCCAGGTCACAACAAAAAGAGCAAACAAAGGACAAAATCATAAAATGGTATAAACAAAGGCAAACAATGATCAGATCAACAGTAAAGTATGGTTCAACTAGTAAGAACTCTATCGTTAGCACCATAGAAAGAGTGGGAAGGAATCTCAGAGACCCAACACTCAACCCTGCTTCACCTGGCCATGTGCTCCCCTAGGTTATAGCCTGAATAAGAATACGTTCATGTGCAAAGGGCCTAATATTGGACTTGTACACTGATATAATACTGTAATACATTTATACTTAAGGTTTGTTTATAAGGGATCTGGCTACGGTCCTGCTTTCAGGTATTCCTAACTCTACCAAGACAATGACAACGTATTTTTGGAAGGATTAAATAAGAAGACCAAATAGCAGGTTTGGGGGATTTGATTAGGCTTTCAACTTTCAGGACAACCAATAGGGATCATTTCAAATGCCTTAGATACCTTGGTTTACCATTGACCGTGGCATCTAAAGATGTTAAATGTCCTTTAGTTTAAAAATCTTTGAATGGTATGGACCGCAATAATTCACAATTTGTATGAATATGTAATATGTTCACTCAGTTTTCCTTTGTATGGTGTTACTTGAGAAAATCCTTCAGGCCACAATAATATGAGAAACTGGGTCTGTACAGCCTAACAATTAAAACATGATATTTTTAGCCGTAGTGAATCTATCATTCGTGTTCCAAAGCCATGCCTCATGTCATCTCACGTCTACATTACCTTCTCTATCTACCTCAAGCTCATCTGCATAATCACATTGCATAAGAGGCTTTGTGTGAAGATTTATAAGTGACATTGCGTGGGCTGAACTATAATAATCACCCGCGTTCAATGCATTGTATCGTAAAAGACTCATCCGAGTGTTTGTATCCTCTTGAAAATAATAACTGTGCATCCCACGATTTTTTTATTTCCTTTTATTTTCTGTTCTTAACTATTTTCGTGCAGGATATGTGTATAACTGCCTCTTAGCTGATACAAGGACAAATATCCTAATAGTGAAGACAATAGGACTTATTTACTAAGGGTTGCGCTACTCACGTTTGTCGGACTGTTCACCTTTTTCAGGGCTAAAACGGCTTGCACAGGTATTTAAAATGTGTCTGCGCTGGGATTTTGGTGCACGCGATTGGTTTTTGGCACAGCTGCGCCGGCTTCCATGCGACACAAATTAGGGGCCGTGACGTCGGTTGATCCGACTGATTCGGACTGAGCGCGGGATTTAACTTTTAAATTGTGTTGTAGGCCCAAGCACTTACATGCACCACTAAAAAGAGGATGAAGTCTGTAAGACCTGAGTGGGCAAGCGACACATGCAGGATATCAGGTGCACAATCTTAGTGAAACGCGGCACAGTGGATTATAGTCGGAGAACTCCTGCGGCCGGATATGTAAATGTGCCCCCCCTATCCCTGTACAAGGTTTAAAGAGACTATACAGATGAATCCCTTAGACTCTGCTGCTCAGTTTAGCCTCAGACAGTAGGTGTTCTCCTTATGGAGTTTGCCAATTAAGGCCACCTTAAAGACATGTGGAGACTTAAAGCCATAGATGCCCCTCTAGGGAATTCTGGGAAGTATGCAAATAGAACACCTACTGTCTGACCCTAGTTGTCAATAGCCCCTCACACAGTCAATCCAGTTCCCTACACTGTACTATGGAGACCCAACCAGGTCGAAACATTGCTGTCTACAGTTGAGAGTCTGTTCCTTATGGAATAGATATACAGGTTTGGCTTAATCCCACACCATATTTTTAGACTTCTTGTAGCTCATGCTTGGCGTTAAGGGGGCTGCCTTATAAGGTAGCAAAAGGAGGTATTGTTTTCCATTTAACACCTTGGAAAACGTATATTTGCATACTGCTCAGTTTAGCCTGCAGCTAGAAGGTCCACTTCTACTGTTATCATAAAATGCAGCTACCAATGTGTTATGAGGTTAACCTTCCAGACAAATAGTACCATGCAAACATTTTTTGGGCACAGTCACACAGTTTTGAAAGGAATTCAGCAGAGGAGTTTTTCCAAACATTTTGGTGAACTAACCACCAAGGCTTCTTTAATTCCTTCATGTAATCCCAGACCGATTCAATGATTTGAGATCCGGATTCTGTGGAGACGTTCACGTGTAGGACATTTTGTAGATCTTGGCTGTATGTTTGGAGTAGCTTGTCCTGCTGCAGAATACATTTTTTAATACTACTATTAACACTTCTATTTTTAAAGGCATTGCTACTGTACTTTACAGCAATTTTTCCACACTGGCCTAAAACGTTTGCACAGAACTGTATGGAGTTGCGGACATATAGTTGCAGTATGGTTCCATCATCCATCTTTTTTTGTTGTCTGCACCATTTTAAAGCTATGTACAAAGTAACAAGGGAAGATTCCTGAGGATGAGGCTACATGTAATTATATCAAAGACATAATACAGTATATAGTCAACCACTTTCATCAGTCAGATGGTTTAATTAAGTTTTTCCTTTTACTTTTCAAGATATTTGGCTTGTGTTCTCTATTCTGTTTTGACTGCTGGACAGAATGGGCTCTTTGTGACTCATATCTGATTTATAAGCTCAGGTCAGGTCATTCCTTTTGTTAGTAGACACTTCTAGCATTCATGGTACTTTGCTTTGATACCTGCTCTCCTTGAGCCTTTGATAGATGTTGTCCTTTAATCTTATTAGCTGTATGTTCTCTCTGTATTTGTGTTGCTTTGTCCTTATTTGGCCTCAATCACCTCTATTTTTGCTCTGATATTTTGCGGGGACCCTTGGCAAGCTTTTATAAAAACTAATACAGAAAGTATGAAATAATAGAGAAATATACCAATATGTACCATATATACCATACCATATATACAATACCAATAAACTTGGTAAAAGAGGCACAACGAAGCAGCACTCCAAAAAAAAAGTGAAGGTTTATTCAACCGTGGTATAGAAAAACGACCCAGCCTCTGGACAAGATCCTCCTGTCTCACTGTGCTGCTCCAAACACTGATTTGTACAATACCAATGTATACATATACCATATATACTCAAGTGCATATGGTATAAAGAAATAAGACATGCACATATAAGTAGGACCCATTTAATGTCTTTAAAGTCCTTTTTGACAATTGTTGTCTTCATAGCTAAGCGTGCCAATACACAATGCAATGAAAATTGGCTAATAAACCATTAGCAGTATGTTGTCAAGCAGATTAAAGGAAATCAACCATTATATTCAGTATACTCATATATTCAGTGTGTTTAACACCTTCCAGATGATGTTTCTTTAATGTGCGCTGGCATCATCCAGAAAAGCAACTTGTGGAAAGTGAGATGTAAATTGGTTGTATGAAGTCATGGCAACCAATCAGAGCTCAGCTTTCATTTTCCCACAGATGTTTATAAAATGAAAGCTGAGCTCTGATTGGTTTCCATGGGCATCTCAAACAGTTTTACCTCAGACACTTCTGATAAATCTCCCCCATACATGTGACAGTTACTATTTCCCAGTACTTCAGTTTTACCTTTAGGTTCTCAGTGCACCAAAGATGTGATCTTAGCGGGCACACCCCTTGCCACTTTTTTATTTACACATTGGGGCTCATCCTTGCATTCTTCAGACTTTGCACCTTTTTCAGGGATTGCATGGCTTGTCTGCGCTGGTATTGCGGCCATGCGACACAAATTGGGGGCCGGGCCGTCAGACGATCCAACTGATTCAGACTGAGCGCGGGATTTAACTTTCAAATTGTGTCACAAGCCCAAGCACTTACATGCACCACAAAATAGAAGGCGAACTCTGTGGGACCTGAGCGGGGAAGCGACACATGCAGGATATCGGGCACACGATCTTAGTGAATCGCGGCAGAGTGCATTATCGTCAGACAATGCCCTTTCAGTGCACTACAGAGGGAATGTAAGTAAATGAGCCCCATTATTGTTGCACAGTCAATGTTTGACAATAATCATATGTCACAAGGGTTCGAAAAAAGTTGCAGTGGTGAAGGCGTTAAGCAGAATATAGAAGGTAGACATTACGCTTGGCCATAACAGTGGTAAGTAATATATCAAGAAGCTCCGTGGCTGTGAGCACCATTAAGTTCACACCATAAATGTCTACTCCACTGAGTGCAATAAGAGGATGCAGTTTACGTCATGCAATGAAATGTCTCTTACATGGTTCCTCCAGGAACACTGTATATTTTGTGTCCAGAGTAGCAGAATAGCCCTCTATTAATGGCCCCATCCAGCCCGTACAGTGACAGGTCTGCTGCTGATTCATGGGAAATTTTATTATTTCTCTCTCGGTGTAAAGCGCTCTCACTGAATAGCAGCATTGAACCAAACTCAATCAAGGACTCGGCAGAGCTGTGGGTCTATAAATCTCCCCAGCCGCTGACTCAGTCAGCCATGGAGTCAGTGCAGTCGCCTCACATGACCACATTGTTCTAATGAGATTCCCAGCATCAGCTTATCATTAGCTCCTGGTGGGTATTTATGCAGTAAAATTTCCTCAGAAAAGGGATTCTTTTACTGGTGTTTGTTACTGTATGCTGCATGCACATAAAACGACTGAGGAATGATATGAACCGGTTATGGGATTCTCCAACCAGAAGGTTAACACATCACGGACCCTGTGCAAAGATTTTATGAGTAGTGCCCATCTTAATGATATTAAATGTGAAAGTAGTAAAGTATCTCGTCGCGAAAACTAGCTCACACTATATAAGATAATGTAAGATAGTCATCGCTCATGCCCTTCTGCCTTTTACCTCCTTCTACCTGAAATTAAGGCTGAAGTGATGATCATCCGAGTAAAGCTGCTATTTTGAAAAGCTAATAGTTGGGGGAATTTGGTGATGGATACACACCCTAGTTATGTCAAATGTTACTACAAGTATAAGGCTCAGTTTACCTCTTTGTTAGGCCTTCAGTTATTTGCATCTGTTTTTGTGAGCAGTGGCGTAACATGAAGCTGATGGGCCCCAGTGCAAAGTCTGTACCAGGCCCCCGACTATAATCTATGGTTTATAATACTGGTCTCCTCATAATGGAAATTGACACCTTATGGGCCCCCCAAGCCTCTTGAGCCCGGTTGCGACTGCACCCCCTGCACCCCCTTAAGTTACACCCCTGATTGTGAGCCCAAACCAATAGTGGTGGAACACAAAGTACAGGTACTACAACGACTACACAGATGGAAATACTTGTGCCTGTTGTATGTTTCACCACTCCTGGTTTCGTCTCAAAGAAACTGCAAGAAATAACCGAATAGCCAAAGCTGATTGGCTCTTGTCTGAGAGAGCGATTTATCACAAGATCTTGTCTTTTATCTACTAAAACTTCTACCAGTGGGAGATGATAGACTGAGCGGTGAGTGAGTGTTACACAAAGGGGGAGGGGCTTCATTGAGGATGGATTGAGCTTTATCAGCCTGAGCTGTCTGCTGTGAGATGGCAGGAGAATAGGTGCATCTGAGCTGTGGCTTGTGCATGAGGGGACCATCTCAGATAAATTTTAGACCGTTAAGCAGGAGAGCTTAACAGTGGGACATTTTTAAAAATTACCTTTGTTAAAATTTACTTTTTTTCTCTCTCTTTATAAAAACAATAAGCAGGAAAGAAAAAAGTTGGCAGTGATTTACATAACTTTTAATTTCTGGGACCAGCACAGTAAAAAGACTTTAGTTAAAGGCAAAGACATAGGTGGTCCTATCAGCGAACTTCATTTAAAGTTATTATTAGGACATCATACTACAGCTCCATATATTGTCCATTATGCCGCTACTCTATTTCTTGCTATTGGACGCTCTAGCACTGGCCGGGCTCTTCAATGGCTCCTAAAACTCCCCACTGTTTATTTCACTATTGCAAGGATTCCAAGGAGTCAAAGCTCAAGAGCGCAGTCATGCATCTTAAAGGGATTTTGTTTGGTTACATAACTACTAATGACTTGTCAAACTGGCACCCCCTAGCGATCACATGATTCCATCGTAGCAGACAGCTACATCCGTAGGATATCGGTTGGACTGCAACACTGCATACACACTGGGGCAGATTTACTTACCCGGTCCTGTCGTGATCCAGCGGCGCGTTCTCCGACGAGGATTCGGGTCTTCCGGCTATTCACTAATGTTGTGCGTCCGATCTCCACCAGGTGTCGCTGCTGCGTCGAGGTCCGCCGAGGTCTGCCGGAGTTCACCAACCTATCCCCGATGCATGTGAGTGATAGATTTTGCGACACAATTTGTTTTTCAAATTCTGCGGTTTTTCCGAATCCGTCGGGTTTTCCGATGGCCACGCCCCTGATTTCTGTTGTGTGAAAGCCGGCGTGTTTGCGCCAAAATCCAGGCGGAATTCGGTGCAAAACGGAAAAAGTCGGGTAACCCGAAGAAAGTTCGGCCGTGGAGCCCTTAGTAAATGAGCCCCACTATCTCACTTACTTTATGCACACAGCTAAGAGGGTGGGGAGCCAATTGCAGTACGGCTGTCTATCAATTACTAATGGCTTTAAAATTTTACAATATTATCTTATATTTTGTTCCTGTCCTCCTTATACATTCTCCATCAGTTTCTTCACCTCTTCCTAAATTTTTTTCTTTATCACCAAAGATGATCAATACATATTTACCACAAGCACAATGTAATCTAAATAATACAAAATGCAATCTAAATAATACAAAATAAGATCGACCAAAGTGCAAAAGATAGAAATTGCCTAAATGGAAAATACACCTGGAGAAACATTCTGAATGGGTTTAATAATTGCAATGGACAATGTAAAGCGGGACGTAATAATTGTAATGTTCCATTAGTATATGAGACTTCACGGTAATTTGTTTTACGACATTTGCTTCACTGTTCCTTCTTTCTAATCTATCACTTTGACTGATTAGTGATTCTTTGTGATTCATTTAGTCATTCCATGCAGGCAGCCGACTGAGAAGGTGATATTGAATCTCTGCAGCGAATTACAGTTTTCCCAGGGCTGGAACTCAAAGCTGTGTTCATTTTCTAGCTGAAGGCTGTACTGTGTTCATGGGCTATAAAATTGGGAATAATAAAGGTTACTTTACATTGTGTTTGAGCGGCTAAAAGTACAAAGTAGAAAATTTTGTATGTTTGTGTGGAGTCCATGCCAGAACCCTTAGAATTGACTCCTTCTGCATCTTACTTGGTTTTTGGTTGCTGATGTTGCAAGGTTCTGCAGATCAGTTCTCCCGCCTAGTTTTATATGCCTGAGCCTCTTATTGAATTTGTCTTTCTGGCTCCTGTGATTTTCGGAGTTTTTATGTTGTGATCTTGCTCTGACTTTTAGCCTTAACCTTGACTACTCTGCTGCATGATTTTGTAACTTTGTAGCAACTTGGTTTTTCGCTGATATGCTAGACTTTGCCTTGATGTCTGTCTTCTGTCAGTTTGACTTTCTGTACTGTGCACTTATCCAGAGTAGGGACCGCCGCTCAGTTTTCACCTGTAGTTTAGTGCAGGGTCGGCAAATAGGCAGGGACAGAGGTTTAGGGAAGCATGCACTCTGTTGTCTTGACAGTAAAAATTGTATTAATAGTAAGAATAAATCTAAAAATAGCGTTCAGGGTCATAACAGGTGACCATAAGCAAACTAAATTGACACTTTACTGTAGCTTGGCCAGTTTCGGTAGTATATTCACAAAAGCTTCTGCTTATTTGGTGTCCATTATATGCAGGGATAATGCATTCATTGATGTGAAATTATAGGAAAAGTACACAGAGGTGTTACAGTTCAGAGATAATGCACACAATGGGGGTCATTTACTAAGGGCCCGATTCGCGGTTTTCCGATGTGTTACCCGAATATTTCCGATTTGCGTCGATTTCCCCTGTATTGCCCGGGATTTTGGCGCACGCGATTGGATTGTGGCGCATCGGCGCCGGCATGCACGCGACGGAAATCGGGGCGTGGCCGAGCGAATACCCGACGGATTCGGAAAAAACGCCGCATTTAAAAAAAGAAATGTGTCGCTTGGGACGCGCTTACCTTCACTTGGTCCGGCCCGGTGAACTCCAGCGTGTTCAGATGCTTTTCAGCGCAGCAGCGCCACCTGGTTAACGGCGGAGGAACTACCTTGATGAATCCCGGCCGGACCAGAATCCAGCGCAGAGAACGTGCCACTGGATAGCGGACGGACCGGGTAAGTAAATCTGCCCCAATGATGTCACAGTACACGGATAATCCACACAGTGATGTCACATACCAGCGATAAGACACACAGTGATGTCACAGTTCAGAGTTAATATACACAGTGATGTCACAGTACAGAGTTAATATACGCAGTGATGTTACAAAACAGCAATAAGAAATAATGCATACAATTATGTCACAGATGAGGGAAACTACACATACACACAGTGGGGGTCATTTACTAAGGGCCCGATTCACGTTTTCCCGAATATTTCCGATTTTCACTGATTTTCCCTGAATTGCCCCGGGTTTTTGACGCACGTGATCGGATTGTGGCGCATCGGCCCTGGCATGCACGCAACGGAAATCGGGGGTGTGGCCGAACGAAAACCAATTCAGGAAAAATCGGCGCAAATCGGAAATATTCGGGTAACACGTCGGGAAACCACGAATCGGGCCCTTAGTAAATGACCCCCATAATGTACATAGTGATGTTACAGTACACACATAATACACACAGTGATGTGAAAGTACAGGACTAGTACACACAGTAATGTCACATACATGAATAATGTCACAGTTCAGGGATCATACATAGAGTGACGTCACAGTACATAGATAACGAACACAGTGATGTCACAATACAGGGATAATTCACACAATGATGTCACAGAATTTTGGTAATGTGACATCATAGTACAAAGATAATAGTTAAAATGATGTCATTGTTAAAGGATAATTTTTCTATAATACACATATAATAAACACAGTTATGTCACAGTACAGGGATAATGCACATAGTGATGTCACATTACAGGGATAATACACAGTTATGTCACAGTACAAGGATAATGCACATAGTGATGTCACATTACAGGGATAATACACAGTTATGTCACAGTACAAGGATAATGCACATAGTGATGTCACATTACAGGGATAATACACAGTGATGTCACAGTACAGGGATAATACACACAGTGATGTCACAGTACAGGGATAATACACACAGCGATGTCACAGTACAGGGATAATGCACACAGTGATGTCACAGTACAGGGATAATGCACGCAGTGATGTCACAGTACAAGCATAATGCACACAGTGATGTAACAGTACAGGGATAATACACACAGTGATGTCACAGCACAGGGATAATGCACACAGTGATGTCACAGTACAGGGATAATGCACACAGTGATGTCACAGTACAAGCATAATGCACACAGTGATGTAACAGTACAGGCATAATGCACACACTACAATTGATGCATCACCATACCATTTGGGCATGGGGGTAATCTCCCAAGACGCAGGAATGTGCAGGACTATTTGGGAATTGATGGAATCAGCTTTTTTCATTTTCCCATTGCTTCCAATTATCAGACATCCCAGTGTTCCTTTGGATAAAAAAGTAAAATAACACCATTGTAATAAAACAGAATAGAAGTAAAATGGAACCATATCAAGAAGCTCCAGAATACTGTTATAAACCTATTTAACACTAACACTCAGTGATCATATCCCAGCGATACTTGTATTAAATATCTGGAGCAGGTTGGTAAACCACAGGAGAAAAAGCCCTTTCCAAATATAAAGGAAAAAAGTAATTAAATGGTTGAATCCATGACTGCAGCAGATAAGATAACCACATAACACAAAGGGCTGAAACACATTCACTGCAGCTTCAATATTTGGATGGAAAAAAGGGACTCGGCCGCAGCTCATTAATCATTTTATCAAGGCCACTTTCTGCATTATGTGTGATTATGGCCAAGAAGAAATCTACATTCATTGCACTTATAGCGAGGGTGACGGAGATAAACCTGCAGAGTGGATTTAGTGATATATGGCATCTCCTCTGGATGGAGAATAGGCAGGGCACCATGGTAGCAGGGCTCAGCGGGTATCACTGACGTGTCACTGAAGGACACAGGATAATGAATAGAAGGGACTGAAAGAGAATGTAAAAACCTTAAGATTAAAAGTTATAGTGTGTGTGAGTAAAAGGATGAAAATATAGAAAATATAGAGAAAGGAAACAGATAAACATCTAGGGACAGGGGTTCCCGAATCTTAAAACACACTGGTTATTTACTAAGGGCCCGAATCGCACATTTTCGTTGGGTTACCCGAATTTTTCCAATTTGCGGCGAATTTCCCCGGGTTTTTGGCGCACGCGATTGGATTGTGACGCATCGGTGCCGGCATGCACACGACGGAAATTGGGGGGAAAACCCGACGGATTCGGAAAATCCGCCGTATTTTTTTTTAAAAAATGTGTCGCTCGACACGCACTTAGGGTACATTCACACAGCGGTATGTCCGCCGTGCGGGCATACCGCCGTGTGCTGGAGAGGAGGAGGAGGCAGCCCCTCCTCCCTCCATAGAGAATAGCGGCGCACGGCCACAAACACGCCAAAAGATAGAGCATGCTCTATCTTTTTGCGGTGTGCGGGCCGGATCTGCGGCGCCGCGCCACTATTGCCGTCTATGGGGACGTACATGCGGCCGCAAATTTGCGGCCGCATGTACGTCCCTGCAGACGGCCATGTGAATGTGCCCTTACCTGCACCAGGAATAGGATTGTGAACTTCAGTGAACTCCGACTGACTTCAGCGCAGCAGCGACACCTAGTGGACATCGGGCGCACTACCTTAGAAGAACCTGAATCCTCCTCTGAGAACGCGCCTCTGGATCGCGACTGGACCGGGTAAGTAAATCTGCCCCACTTTGTTTCTAGCACTATCATGCAGTACTTTACCCCATTTAAAAAGTCCCTATAAAAACAAAAATAAAACACTAAAGTGTTGGAAAGTAAAGCAGTGCATTAGATTACATACGGTTTATCACAGTGTCTGATGCTGGATGATAGATCTGGTGTAATATAAGTTTCTCTAGTTGTACTTTGCACCATCTATTAGTTGGTCTAGTTTATTCTAATAAATTGTGCCAAAATTGTGGCAGATTTGCATAATTTTAGGCACACAGACTTTTTTTCATTAAGCCACACACCTATTTTCCAAAGTCACATCCCTTTTTTCCTACTTGTCAGAAAAGTTTAAAAGGAAGGTTTCCTAAATCTCCTCCAATGGGGTTTATTACAAATATTGGACGTCATATTTATAGGGCATCTGTCAGTTCACTTATCCACTAAGCCTATGAAGTGTCCTGCATTATAAGTATGGTCTAAATGTAGAGAAGAGTTCATAATCATTAATATGTAAGATAGTATATTTCTGCCACATGGAACCCACTGTTATGCAACATCCATGCCAAGCGGTCAGGAGAGGGATGGGCAGTCGGTCTCACCGGTGCCTTAGCTATAGCCGGTGCCAGTTCCTGACCCAGGTTTTAGCACATTTCTTCTATCTATTGATAAATCCTATTTGTCTTTATCTTTATAGTGGTATCCATTTTTAATGTGAAATGTGCTTTAAAGTTTCCTGTCATCAGGCGAATAGGTATTAAAATACAAAATGTACCTTATACGGCCCATTCCCTGTGTGCTGGACATGTCTTTATAAAGTGAGAATGCTGCCTGCACCCGGTAAATTTGACTTATATCCATAGACCGTTTCGTGCAGGGCTGTGGGGTTCCGGGCACAGCAGTCAAGCAGGTGTCGGTCCTCATAGTCACATCTTTACACAACCGTGCCTCCTTATCTCCTTGTAGCCACAGCAGGCCTTGCCTCCTGGTTTCTTGTCCTCTCCCTCAACCGCTGTGCCTTTCTTCCTCCGTGTACACACAGGACCGTAGCAGAGATGACCAGTGCATGCGCGAGAATTGAGACATGACTGAGATTACAGGGAGATAAGGAGGCGTGGTTATGTAAAGATGCGGCCATGAGGGCCGGCCTGCTTGACTGCTGTACCCAAAACCCCACCCCCCTGACTCGAAGCAGACCATGGATATAATAAAATTTTTCTGGCTGCAGGCAGCATTATCACTTTATTTAGCACACAGCACACATGCAACCAGCCATATAAGGTACTTTTTGCAGTTTAATAGCGATTCGTCTGATGACAGGTTCCCTTTAAATTTTTTTTTTTTTACTAATTATGGTGGATGTTGGAAAATTGGTGAATTTATAAATGGTCTTTATTTTTCTAGGGTGGAGTTTTAGTATGGGATCAGCCTATCAGTTCCACAGCTGGAGAGTTTTTGTCATCGTATGTGCACTACCCTGTGTCTCTGCAGTCGTGGCCCTCACCTTCATGCCAGAAAGTCCTCGATTCCTTTTAGAGGTAAGAACTGAAGACTGACAGAGACCTACAGCCATAACAGAATACATGAGGCAGATGCTCACAACAGTGAAAATTGGCAGTGTGTAGCCTGTTTTTTGAATACACGGCACATCTAAATGTAACACCTTTGATTGATGCAAATCAGCCATTTTTCACTGCCAATGTTTCCAATGTTGGTGTGCCGGGAGCTTTACTCTACATCTACAAAGAAATATTACAAGAATCCAACAAGAGAGTATTTAGTGCATCAGATAACTTGATTGTAATCTGTATACCAGAGGTCAGCGCTGTCTGGCAGCTGCTCTTCCCATTATGTCCTTCCAATCATAGAAATGACATGTTTATTAGGCTGTCAGGCAAATATATTAATAGGAGAGTAGAGATAAATAAATGCTGACTTAGCATTTACCAAACATCTACCCCTAACTATCTTTTCATATCTCTTAAATTGAGCATCATAATGAAAAAATGGCAGAAATAATGTGCTATTATTTTGTGGAAGATGATGGAGGCACTTCTAAATTAGTGGGGTCCATTGGTGCTCCATTGATATAAATCATGTGAAGGATCTAACATCATTAAAGGAATTCATTCTGCTTCTATAAAGAAGAGTAATAAAAGAACTGTCCAATGTAGATGTAAGGAAAGCCTCCTGTCTAGATAGAAGATAGATTTTGAAGTGGTTGACCAGATTGCTTTTTAACAAAAAGTACAAGGACACAACTGTACACATTCATTGTGAATTGACATAAGGAGTGTTGAATACAAAGACTGTAAAAATAAAGGTTGAAAAGAACATGGTTACACATGCATTTAACCCTGTGGAACTCCCTGAGTGTTTTATCCCAATTATATGTGCCTTGATCTAAGGAGCCAAAATCGGAAGAAATTTATCCAAGGCCCTTCTAGCAGTGCCATATAAATTTATACCTAATGTACTAGGATGATAACTTTCCTGGCATTATACATAAGTCTACAGTACATAGCTTTCCACCATAAGTCATTGGAATGATCTCCTCATCCAACCCATGTTGGGGAGCAGAATACCAGAAAACCCATTAGAAACAAAAAAATTGTTGAACTTACTCCCACAGGTTGTAGACAATGGGGCTCATTTACTAAGGGTCCTAATCGCACATTTTCATTGGGTTTCGCAAATTTTTCTGATTTGCGGCGAATTGCCCCGGGATTTTGGCGCACGCAATCGGATTGTGGCGCATCGGCGCCGGCTTTCACAAGACAGAAATTGGAGGGCGTGGCCGTAGGAAAACCCGACGGATTCGGAAAAACCGTGGAATGTAAAAAAAAATTTATGTCGCAAGAATAGCACTCACATACACCGAGACGGAGAAAGTGAACTCTGGCGGACTTCAGCGCAGCAGCAAGACCTATTGGACATCGGGCGCACGACCTTAGTGAATCCCGGCAGAACCCGAATCGGCGTCGTAAAAACGTGCCGCTGGATCGCGACTGGACCGGGTAAGTAAATCTGCCCCAATGTGTAGAAAAAGTTATTATGGCAAGACTTACAAGAGGATCTGATTTGGAAAGGAATCTCATAAGGTTATAACAACAACCTTAGATAATCACTATTGGTCTAACCAAAATTTCCAGCATCCAACTAATAGGGGGCGCAATTGTCCTTTCTAGCCTATAGAGTAGGGCATCTGCTACCATAACATTTATGTGCATTTTAACGGATGGTGGTTAAGAAAATATCTAATTTTGCTGTTACACCGTGTTTTATTCTATTGCTATAGGTTGGGAAACACGATGAAGCCTGGATGATCCTGAAACAAATTCATGACACAAATATGAGGGCTCGTGGGCAACCGGAGAAAGTATTTACGGTGAGCTTCGAGAAGTGTTTGTTTCCTACAGATCATTTGAAATGTTTAATGGACTTTTTTTTTTTTTTACTAAATCTTGTTTGGGGGCTGGCAGATTTTTGGATTTATTTCTGAATGGACATTGGTCTGAGCCCTGGGGTGCCCACTCTATTTTCCTATATATTTTTTTGCTTCCTTCAGGACTGGGTTATGTCTAACATTCAATATGTTCTACTCACTGGTTTTTGGGAAGCACAAGAATATCCTGCTCAGTATACAAAGTGCAGAAAGTGTATGTTATGTCCTGCTACATTTTATATACACTTTCTGTATATAAAGTGTAACACAACATAATATGCACAATAGAAATATATTTTACTAAATAAAAGATGTGCAGCATGTAAATTGGAATTTTGTTGTGTCTACCAAAATCATGCAAGGAGCAAATATAATACAACACATTTTATGAATCCTGTACATATTTTATTTTCATAAATATTGTATTCTTGGGCATAATTCCCAAAGATATTGGTACAAGCATCTGGTCTCCAATTATGCCTACACTACACAGCCCAGATCTGTAATAACATATTAATTAAGTATATTTATAAATAAAACATCAATTTTATTTTTTTTTGCAGGTTCATAGAATTAAAACTCCGAAACAAATAGATGAGCTCATTGAAATTGAGACAGACACGGGAACGTGGTACAGAAGAGGCTTTGTAAGGATTCGCACTGAACTTTATGGTGTAAGTAAACAATAGTCAGAAACAACTAGACTAGATTGACTGGTGGCAACCAAGAACCTTATTGCTTTCTTGTAAAATAAGACTTATGTAAAGACAAAAAGTGTGTATGTATATATATACACTTGGCCACTTTATTAGGTACACCATGCTAGTAACGGGTTGGACCCCCTTTTGCCTTCAGAACTGCCTCAATTCCATATTGACAGTGGTTTTGGAATTGTGATCCAGTAAAGTGGCGCACTCAAGGTAGGATTAAAAATTGGAATTTAATAAGTCTAAAAGCACAACGCGTTTCGGGATTGGAATAACCCCTTTATCAAGTGACAAAGACTAAGATAGATGATGATACAAAGATATGAGTAAGGGAGGGTAATAAAAAATATATAAAAGAACACATTAGATTTTTGTGGTTTCTGAAAAAAAGGTTACGTAGGTACATTGTTCACGATATCCAGATCAAATAGGAAGTGACTGGAAGATGTCCAAAAAATGTCCGGAAATGAATATATGTGGGTATATAGGTATATACATATACAACAGAAAAGCTACTAAGCATCAAGGGTAAAAGCAAGTGTGCATAAGTACATTAGATGGAATACATCAATGAATGCATAAATGAATCGAAGTACAAAAATACATACATAAATAAATAGACAAATGATTCATACATACATAAATGAATAGATGAATAATTCATTAATAAATAAATAAATAATTAAATAATTCATTCATTAATCGGTTATATACATAAATTAGTTCTAAAAAACAGAATTAGTTGAAAAATATATTAGGTATTGGATCGTTGGGTTGGAGGGGAATAGCCTGCTTGGGGAGATGGTAGATAGGCTCACCTGTAGTGGAGGACGGACGCTGATGCTCCGGTCTCTTGAGGGATCTGGCGGGATGTGTCGGCATATATCTGTTAAAAACGGGGAGCGGAGATTATCCTGAGTGGTGCGGCCACACCACGCAGGAGCTCATCCACAAGGAGGCAGCACCAGGAACATTCATGACTAACGCCATTTCGTAGTGTTGTGCCTATTCTAGCACAACAACACAGGGTGAGCATAATATTTACCCCTATCCTATCTTCACTCCTAAAGGTGTGACACTATTAGCGCTTCTTCTCTCCCTGTCCTCTCTTGCCATACTTCTCTCCAAAAATCAATTCCATATTGACATGATGGCATCACACAGTTGCCGCAGATTTGTCAGCTGCACATCCATGATGCGAATCTCCCGTCCACCACATCCCAAAGATGCTCTATTGGATTGAGATCTGGTGACTGTGGAGGCCATTTGAGTACAGTGAACTCATTGTCATGTTCAAGAAACCAGTCTGAGATGATTCCAGCTTTATGACATGGCGCATTATCCTGCTGAAAGTAGCCATCAGATGTTGGGTACATTGTGGTCATAAAGGGATGGACATGGTCAGCAACAATACTCAGGTAGGCTGTGGCGTTGCAACGATGCTCAATTGGTACCAAGGGGCCCAAAGAGTGCCAAGAAAATATTCCCCACACCATGACACCACCACCACCAGCCTGAACCGTTGATACAAGGCAGGATGGATCCATGCTTTCATGTTGTTGACGCCAAATTCTGACCCCACCATCCGAATGTCGCAGCAGAAATCGAGACTCATCAGACCAGGCAACATTTTTCCAATCTTCTACTGTCCAATTTCGATGAGCTTGTGCAAATTGTAGCCTCAGTTTCCTGTTCTTAGCTGAAAGGAGTGGCACCCGGTGTGGTCTTCTGCTGCTGTAGCCCATCTGCCTCAAAGTTCGACGTACTGTGCGTTCAGAGATGCTCTTCTGCCTACCTTGGTTGTAACAGGTGGCGATTTGAGTCACTGTTGCCTTTCTATCAGCTCAAACCAGTCTGCCCATTCTTCTCTGACCTCTGGCATCAACAAGGCATTTCCGCCCACAGAACTGCCGCTCACTGGATGTTTTTTCTTTTTCGGACCATTCTCTGTAAACCCTAGAGATGGTTGTGCGTGAAAATCCCAGTAGATCAGCAGCTTCTGAAATACTCAGACCAGCCCTTCTGGGACCAACAACCATGTCACGTTCAAAGGCACTCAAATCACCTTTCTTCCCCATACTGATGCTCGGTTTGAACTGCAGGAGATTGTCTTGACCATGTCTACATGCCTAAATGCACTGAGTTGCCGCCATGTGATTGGCTGATTAGAAATTAAGTGTTAACAAGCAGTTGGACAGGTGTACCTTATAGAGTGGCCGGTGAGTGTATATTGTATAGCTATACATGGATATGTGTGACAACTGATTTAGATGATTTTTGGTCTGTGCACAGTACAAATTGTGTATAGGTAATAATGGTTATGTAAGGTGAGATGTAAATTCAATCCTAGAATACATTGGGGGTCATTTTCCCTGAATTGCCCCAGGTTTTTTGTGCACACGATCGGATTGTGGCGCAGCGGCGCCGACATGCACGCGACAGAAATCGGGGGGGGGGGGGGCGTGGCCGTACGAAAACCTGGCGGATTAGGAAAAACCGCCGCATTTTTTTCAAAAAAGTGTCGCACCCAGTTTGGCCTGGTGAAGTTCAGTGCATTCCGATGAACTTCAGCGCAGCAGCGACACCTGGTGGACGTCGGAGGAACTGCCGGAAGACCCGGATCCTCCGCACAGAACGCGCCGCTGGATCGCGAATGGACCAGGTAAGTAAATCTGCCCCATTGTGCTGTACAATCCATAAGGGGTGCACATACATTACATTAAGACGAGAACAAATGCAAAAACTACAGAGATCAGAAAACAAGTGGAAGGAGGACCCTACCCTGCCCCTGAGGGCTCACAATCTATATGGGAGGTTAGATGTATAAACGAGGTGAGGAAGCAGAGCAGTGCAATTATAAAAAACAGTGCTGTTTGTGGAGTTTGCAGGGGGCACTTGATTCAGGATATCCGGTGTCGGTTCTTCATGAATCTGGTCCCCCTGCACTGCTCCAACAGAATGAACCAACTCTTTTTTGGTGCACATTTAACATGGGATGTGCAACACATTTCTGTTAGACTGCGCATGATAAATGTGGCGCGAGGTCCGACTGAGCACCGGGACACCCCTTTCAGTGCAGAAATTTGTGTCGCAGTTTGCACTAGAAAGAACGTGCAAATTCCGACAGAAGACTGGTGCCCGGCCCTTCGTAAATGTGCCCCATTGTGTCTAACTGCACCGTGGCTAAGCCGGTCAGCCTCTGTTCAAAATTTGGCAGATGTCCTATATTTTGTCATTTTAAGGCAGTTTTCTATGGAGAGGGGAGGGATGAGGAGTGCTCACCCTCTCCTCTCCTGCACCTGGTCGCTTGCCACCCAAGCGACCGGGTGCAGGAGAGGAGATGGTGAGCGCTCCTCATGTGCAAGGAGCCATAGGATGTATGAAGATGGCTCACAGGCTAAAGGATCCTCACGATCAATGACATATACTTCGCTATATTTACTTTAATCACATTCCTGTCTGCTCCATTTTTTATTACTTCTGTTTTATGAAACTGTTAAAAACTGCAAATCATAATCGCTCTATTATATTCCTGTTCGAAATATTTTAGCCTATTCTGAACTAAAACCAACATGTAACCAGTGATACAGATCTACTAATATGAAAATCCTCCAGATTAACAACATCAAATATCCGTTAATCTCTGGTTATCCAGATACCAGCAATGTTATCGTTTATGATTTTATCCACAATTCTGTTCCTTCTGGTTGATTTAGCTTCCTTAGATAAAATCTGTTCACAATCTTAAAAAGCAAACCCAGCATTAGCTAATATTAGCCATCAAAAGTGCGGGTTGCATTAATTCCAGAGCATTCATCCTTTAAAATATTAAGCAGATGGCAATTTAAGTGGAAGCGCATTGTGCCAGTCTGCACATTATAGACTTCTAGCGCTAGAAAAGTTTCCTAGCCAAAACCACAAGCAAGTCAGATGTCAGGTATAGGGCTATTCTGGAACCATTGCCCCTTCCAACCCGCCAATTTGATGTACTGCGGACTGCTCGCCTCGGACTGTATACTATTTGACTCCTTGTTCTAGTCCCTGTTGCACATACATATTAATTTGATTTCTGTATTGTTTTTTTTTATTAAGTAGTGTTACTATTCATATGGAGCTTTCTATAGGTCTTAGTGTATCATCTGTGATGAGGTGTGCCTTTTCCAGTATCCACTTGTGTTTGTGTGAACATGGGCCTATGTGTATATATACAGGATCCTTTATAATATGTATCATATATTTTTTAGTTTTCACTGGGAACACTTAGGTGCATGTTTTTGTTTATACATATATATTTACTATATGTTTTTTATATGGATTAATGTTTGCATCTATTTCTATATTAACACAGGGGCATAACTGCAGTGGTAGCAGCCATAGCAGCTGCTATGGGGCCCACAGTGTCAAAGGGGCCCATCATCCGACCTGACCCTAAAGAATGGAGGATGTGCACCACTATATACATATCATTCTGCACATGGTACAGTATGATATGTATATAACATATATATGTGTGTGTATATATGCTGTAAATGTATATGATGTAAGGTGTGTATATACTGTATGTGTGTATATATGCTGTACGTCTGTATATAGCACTGTATGTGTGTATATATGATGTGCTCTATATGTGTGTAAGAGTGAAGAAATGTATGTTTCTGTATATAGGTATATCAATGTGAGTGCAATATGCATATTTTAAAGCAGGAAGGGGGCCCCATTCAGAAGTCTGCTATGGGGCCCTGCATGTCCTAGTTACGCCCCTGTATTAACATATTAGTTTTATTTATGCATTCTTTCTCACTTACCATATATACTCGAGTATAAGCCGACCCGGGTATAAGCGGAGGCCCCTAATTTTATCACAAAAAAAACTGTATAAGCCAAGGCTGGGAAATGCATTGGTCACAGCCTCCCCAGTATGTAGCCTGCCAGCCCCCTGGAGTATATAGCCTGCCCCCTGTACTATATAGCCAGCCAGCCCCCTGTACTACATAGCCTGCCAGCCCCTGCCCCAGAATGCAGCCAGTATGCCCTCCTCGTATCGTCGTACAGCCGGCTCTCCACCCCGTCATGCAGCCAAAAAAAAATATATACCAAAACTCACCTTTCCGGCAGCCCCTGTGGGTCTTCAGTGTGATGCGTCCGTCAGCGACTGGTCCGTGCGGCTCTCAGTTATGAAGTCAGCCACCACCGCTGACATCAGAGTGTGTGCTGGCTGCCAGACGGATCGCACAAAAGACCTATGGGGGCCGCCAGATAGGTGAGTTTTGATTTATTTTATTTTTTTTACTCGAGTATAAGCCAAGTTTGGGTTTTTCAGCGATTTTTTTTTGTGCTGAAAAGCTCAGCTTATACTCGAATATATACGGGTAATTCATTTTTCAGTTAGTTTTTACTAATTGAAGTTTTCATATTGAAGTTGTATTACAGCACACCCACTTTGTAATATATTAATATATGTGCATTATTGCACGCACACACAGGGGCACATTTACTAACAACAGTGCATTCTGTACTATATGCAGTTTGCCTGTGTATAGTGCATATAGATTCAGGATTTGTACAGTGTGCACCATTTTTTTGGTGCACCTTTAACAGGGGGCATGCAACACATTTCTGTGTGCCGCATGCTTCAGAAATGTGTCTCAGACACTTCTTAAATACCTGTGCAAGCAGTATGCACTAAAAGGAGACATAGTCTGAGAGAAAACTGGTGCACGCTCCTCAGTAAATGTGCCCCACAGACTCTGTCTCATATATACTTAGGTATTGCACCGGCCTCCGGCTTGTTGGCTGGCGAATTTGTGCCAAAATAAGGGTTTTTTATATTGACCCCATAAGTTTTCATATTGCATTCTGGCACACAGTGGGCTCGATGACGCTGGTGGCCGCCATTATATTGGTGGCATGCGCATGAGCCACAGCTGACACGGATCTACTAGGGCTTATGCAGGTATTTATAGATTGGCACCTCCATACAGTGGTCACCCTTGAGGAAGCCACTACTGGTGGCGATATGCATGGGATATTAGCAGCCCCCTTCCCTCCGCTTTCCTTCTGCTATCATTATTACAATAGTGCAGGTATCAGTATTGGGCTTTTCATATTGTGCATTGTATTGGTGTTTATTTGCTGTGCCATTTGGCTTCAATACCTATTTATGTAGGTCCACATTTCTCTTTTTCTGCCTGGCTTGCCATCCATTCAGGATTTTTTTTGAACAATTTTTGGGAGGGGGCTGTGTAAAGGGGAGATAAAGTTTGGGGTGTTACACATTTCCCCTTTTGATTTATTTTGGAGGTACAGGTATTTACCCCTGTTTTAAATGTTTTTATACAATTTTTTGCCTGGCGTTTATATTATGTAATTTTGGATACAATTAAGATTGATTGATTGATTTTGCTACTCTTATATTATTGGATTCATTTGCATGTGTTTAGCCATATGTGCATAATTTTGTGTCTCAGTCCTCTCTCTCTCTTAGATAGGGCTATGGACACTTCATAGGAAATGTGATGGGGCCTACATTATAATACATAGCATTTTCATCTTTAGTGAGAACTTGTGATCATTGGAGTCCATTCTTGTGATCGGTAGGGGTACCAGGAGTCAGACGTCCACCCATCAGATTGTAATCTATAGGATAGGGCATAACAATCAAACTCGGGACACCCTATTTAAGAGAACCTTCTTCTCTCCTAAAATGTCTGCTTTAGGCCCTTTGCACATGGATGGGTGCTTAACTAGGCCGTAAACTGGCCAGGTGAAGAAGAGTAGAGGGACGAGCGCTCCTCACCCCTCTCCATAGAAAGCTGAGCCCAGGTGACTGGGCGCCATAGACCTCTATGGGTGCTGTGATGCAGTTGTAGCACCACTCCCGCTCTGACCCCTCCCTTTTGCATAGAACAGTACAGAGCTGGTCCCAGTAACACAGCGAAATATAGGACATGTCCTATGTTTCGACATGTAAGGTCTCAGGTCAGTGAGACAAGGTGCTCATCGCACAGTGACCGGCGCCATCAATGAGGACCGATATGTGCGGCAGTATTACATTCTGTTGAATGAGGCCTAACAGTCATGTGCTTTTCTTTGTAGGAGAGGGGCTTAGTGTATACCCCCGATAGCAAACACATTGTAGATAATGCAATGCACCACTTGGCAATGGAAATTGTCCATTAAAATTTTTTATTATGTGGTTTAACTCCCAAACTTTCTCTAATTTCTCCTTTCCTTTGTATGTGAAGCATTGTATAATGAGTGACAGTGTAACATAACCTGATGATACTTAATCTCACTAATAGGCCAGTAGATGACGTCCCTCCTACACCGCTGCTATTCCAGATTCTGTATGAAAATTAATTGGAATGAAAGGCTGTAATTATCAAGCCCCCTCATTACCCCTATCTCTTATTATGAAGCGTGCTCTATCATTTACTTACATCATCCTTAATATTACACATTATTTTACAGATTTGGTTAACGTTCATGAAATGCTTTGATTATCCTGTCAAAGAAAACACAATCAAACTGACAATAGTCTGGCTGAGCCTGTCATTCGGGTATGTATACACTCCATCCCATATAGCTCTCTTACCTCTGTGTATACAGTGTGGTTTATTCTTTCTATTACTTCTACGCTGCAAACTGTTCCTTTCAAATATTGGATAGTTAAAGGAGAATAAATATGGTATAAAGAAACATACTTTTGGCCAGTGAGACGTGGGAACAAGTTTGCTCAGCATATTCTGAAAGAATATCCTGAAAGAAGGGCATGCTGCTTCTTTTTTTTCTATGTAGAAATCCACTTGCATAGAACAGAAGCAAGTTTGTGAGTTTTCCCACTAACTTGCTGATCGGTGGGGGACTCAGTGATAGGACCCCCCCAGGGCACTAGATTAGGGGTCTGATGTACTCCCGTCACACCCCTCTTCAGCTCCCAGTCATGAGCTGAGCATCCGTGGTCTGCCCCGGTCATCTCAATGGAGCAATTTCCACCAGCTCCCTGTGGGTAGGGCCTAACTTGCTTTTTGGGAAAACACCTTTAAAAATTTATGGGAAAGTCCTCACTAAGATATAGCTCTATAACCAACAAGGACATGCTCCACAAGATAACAGAGCCGCGGACCCCCCTGCCTGCCACATTTACTATAGTCTCTTCTGTAAAACTGGCTATAGGTGAAATCTCCTCTAGGTTTAGACCTGGTCTATTAAGGTCTGACCTGGTGGAGATTGCATCTGGATCTACTGAAATGCAGAAATACCAATCTTAATAAATTCTCCCCAATGTGTCAGAAAATGAATCCAGCTGCCTAGACTGGATACAATCGGAATGGAGCTTCAGCTGTGACAAGTATTAGTCTGGTACTATTCAACCTCTTTATAGAAGTCTGTGTTTATACCATTTTAACTATCCGTATATATGTACAGGCGGTTCCCTTCTTAAGAACACCTGACTTACATACGGCCCCTAGTTACAAACGGAAAAATTGGATTTTGGTAATTTGCTGTACTTTAGTCCCAAGCTACAATAAACATCTGTAACAGTTATCACAGGTGTCTGCAATTAAGCTTTATTGTTAATCCTGGTTCTAATGACAATCCAACATTTTTAAAATCCAATTGTCTGGGGTTACAATAATAAAGTATACAGTTCCGACTTACTCACAAACTCAACTTGGGGGGACTGCCTGTATAGTCCTGTATATACAGTACTACGTCACACAAATGTGTAGATGCATGCCCCCTAGTCTCATTGTATATTATGGAACTCTGGTATATACAGTACATTTACATTGAAAAAGTGGTGTGAACACAGACTTTCAAATCACTTACAGAAAGTACACTGCAAAGCCAGATCCAGTGCACAAAGGTGCATGTCTGTGCATCTTTACTTCTCTAAACATTGCACATTGTAAAGTAAAGTGATTCTTTTTTTCCCCAGCTACTATGGATTATCCGTCTGGTTCTCCGACGTCATTAAACATCTTCAGGCGGATGAATATGCTCTGAGAGTGAAATACTTCTATGGAGAAAATATTTCTAACTACAATTTCAACTTTACACTGGAAAATCAGATCCATAAAAGCGGAGAGTTCATCAATGACAAGTATTAATCTGTTTTCCCTTGGAGTTATCTTACTGTATTTACAACACCTAGAAAGCAGCATAAGAGGCTCAAAACAGTGATATAGCTTAAAGGACATCTACCATCAGCATCAGGGATTATAAACCAAGCACACTGACATACTGGTGTGTATCCCATCTGTAAGGATCTGTGCTTCTTTTAACTTCTTATGCCCGGGTTTTTTTTAAAAAAGCATATAAAATTATGCATAGCTCCATAGATGTTAATGGAGACTGGAGCCCCTCAGCCTGATTTGCATAATCTTTAGAGACATTTCTTCTTAAACACAAGCAGTGACGCAACTAGAAGCTGATGGGCCCCAGTGCAAAGTCTGTGCCAGGCCCCCGACTATAATGTATGGTCTATAGTACTGGTCTTCTCCTATGGAAAAGTGACACCATAAGGGCGCCCTAAACCTCTTGGGCCCTGGTGCGACCGCAATCTCTGCACCCCCTCAAGTTACGCCCCTGAAAACAAGGGCATAAGAAGATAAAAGAAGAGCAGATCCTGACAGAGGGGACACACACTAGTATGTCCGTGTGCTTGGTTTACAATCCTTTAAGGAAATCTATCTTCAGCATCAAGCACACTGACATACTAGTGTGCGTTTC